>NC_056742.1:117822673-117837673 GCF_019279795.1 Protopterus annectens | reverse complement strand
TTGATTGATTGAATGTAGTGGCTTCTGTTAGAGAGTAGCTTTTAGCATTTCATCATTTCACTCTGCTGCTATATTTTTTGTTGAAGACTGATGTTTTTCTGCGCTTGAGTTGAGAAAGTTTTTGGTGAAAATGATTTTTCACACTTCATTTTGCTTCTTTCATTCTTTTCTGCCTACACCATTTTTTACTCTCCCTACACCATTTTTTACTCTCCCTCATTTTTCCTGTCCAAATGCACATACATTCTGAATGTTGTTCCACTAAGCTGTATTTTCGCCACCTCAATCCAATGTCACATTTGCTTTCTTACCGTTTTTTCTGCTTAGAGTGATGGAAGTTTCTGTAGTCTTTCTCTGCTTGGATATTATGCAGACCTAGCGGTTCATAACATCTTGAAGCTATCCAAATAAAATTTATATTAACTTCACCCAAAGACTGGCATAAACAGAAAATGACAGACCAAATGACCACTGGAAAAAATGCAGTAATAAAAAAGGCACTTTCTGAAAGGGTCAAAGTGTCAGTGATAAGACGAGTTGAACAGAGAGCAGCTGCAACAAATCATTCTGGCAGCTTCATGGTTAGGGGACTTACGCCCTCAGTACAACAAGACGTGCTATATGGTAGGGCAAAAAGGGAGTGAAAGTCAGACACAGAAACATAAAAAGAAATTAAATAAGGTGTGATTTTTGGTGAGACAAGTTAATTCTGGCCAATTTAAACAAATATTTTCCTTTCCCTACCTAGATTATTTCAAAATATATTTATACAGAGAACCAATATTAACTTGCCTGTTCCTGCATTCAAAGTCTGCTACAAGCTGACCTTCTCTGAGTGACAAATTAACAGTACACATGCTGGTATTTGTAATAAAAATTATTTAATTTCATTCATCTTTGTGGTTATCTCCAGTTTCTGGGACTAGTATAAATTGGAGACACACAAGATAGTAAATAAAGGAAACATAAATAAAAAAGCAGGCATTAAATACAGAGAAATGAGCAACATGACTGCAAAGGAGGCATCTCACAGCGGAGGAGAATGTAGGGCAGGCCTCCTTCAAAATGTTACTGCAGCATATTTTTCAAACATCCATTAACTGGATTCACATACTACAGCTGGTACTACCAGATAAAAGGACTGCAGGTTTTCCACTGCTCTGTTATGAAGCTTTCATACATTAAAAGAAAAACCACAAGTAATGGTGAAGCACTGTATCACACAAAAAAGACTTTAATCCACTGACTGGCTTAGCGTTTTCAGCCAAAGATTAGGCCTTCATCAGAACAAACTGTTAAAAAACTGTCCGGTTTTTATAGCATCATCAGGACACATCAAACCAAAGAGATCTCAGTTTTCTTAAAACTTCATATAAAAAATATATATATTTGTATAAAATACATCCGAAATAATGCATTCATTTTTAACAAGCATATAAACTATTTACATTTATTATAATAGGCTTTTCTTTTCAACACAGCTTTATAGCGGACACCATTGCTAAGCCCTGGAGCCCTGCATGCATCCAAATGAACCTGCCATTTGAACTCTCTAAAATCTAGTTCCCCATCTCTGTCTCCACTGAAGTCCACTGGAACATGATCTATAACTATAAAAATAAACTTAATGCTGTCATTGTTACCCACACAGTTTAAAGTGTGCTTATAAAGAGCATTATTCAAATTTCTCTTTCTAATGGCATAATAATGTTCATACATCCTGTTTTTAAGTTGCCTATTGGTCTTCCCAATACAAAACGAAAAACAGGTGGAGCATTTTGCCATGTATATACAAATGTAGATTTACAATTGAAAATGCCTGGGACATGCCACATGTTGTTCTGGGCTACAACACCTGCAGTTTTTTCTTGAATTGCTTTCATACATTAATCGAATATGCAACTTTTATAATACTTTTTTTTTTCTTTTTAACAGTTTTTTTTGTGTCTTTCGGCTTTTTCCTGGTTAGGGGTCGCCACAGCGGAACTCCGGTCTGCTAAAGATTGGCAGTAGATTTTTACGTACTGGCTTGCCGGGCCTAACGCACAACCTTCAATGAAGGAACGCCCATTCACGCATGTCGCTACACAGAAGACACTCTGAGAATCTAAAGGGCAACGTCTGAGGCGACGCTACCACAGCACCACCACCACAGTCTTTTTAACAGGTGAATTGCTTAAACAAAATATATCAGTTCTAGTACAGTTCCACAGTACTATTTTCCATGCTGACTGAGACAGCAGACATATTCAAGACCAACTCATCAATAGATTACCTAGCTGTGAAGGAAATTAAACTGAATCATGACAGGACAGATCTTGAAAGGGACTGTGGTTCAGAAAGAAAAATACAACATTTCATAAATCAATTTTCATAGGAAACTCAGGATGGAACATAATGAAAACTCCATCTAATGGGCTGCCATACCCAATAATGAGGTACCATAGTAACCCCTCACAACCTGTCATCCACTTTTATGTCAAAGACCCAAGGTTATTATCTATAATCCTCTATCATCTGAGATAGTGACCTAACATTAAAGTAACAGTGATATTAACTGTGAGCAATGAAGACTGCATCTTCTGTTAACATTCCCTTGACTATTCACGTACAATACTTTTTTTGTATTTCACTCGCTTTGAGCTTGAGTTAGGAATTTAGTGTACTCTTTCTCTGTATTTTATATATGTATATCTATCTATATATATCTATATCTATCCATCCATATATATATATATATATATATATATATATATATACATATATATATATATATATATATATATATATATAATTATACTACATAGATATAGAACACACATGTATATGTATATATGAGAAAATACAGGGAAAACTGGTACTTCGTGAAGAATGAAACTGTTGGCTGAAAGTCACTGACATCAGGTTTATAAACAAAAAGAAACAGTCACAACCCTGTCTGTGAGGGGACACAGGAACCCCCCTGACAAATTTTATGTTTTCAATCCACTCATTAAGGTCAGAGACAGGGCAGCCTCTGGTAGATGAACCTTTCTCTCCAGCAGGTTTTGTTGTCACATATTAGATTTAGAAAAACAAAAATGGCCAGCACAAACAATGAGAGAGTAATAGATATTTCTATTTATTAAGAAGATATACTGGTTTCAATTGAATGCTTTCCTCAGTGTACAATGAAACAGCTTTCTTTAAATAAAATTACAGTACACCAATCACAACATTCACCTCATAATTCAACAATAGTTTTTTTGTATTGCATTCAATTTTGGCCTTTGCACTTGCCTACTGGCAAATTTTCCTTTTTTACATATTAGATTTAGGCCTTTCCAGAGGGTAATGCAAGGAATTGCACTTACAGATATGGAGCATTTTTAGTAGGGATAGGGTCCAAGACTGCCTTGTAGGCGAGACACAGATCATCTCTTTGTGAGGTACTTCTGTGGCCTTTCCAGTTGGTGCAGGTGTTTGGAGAGGTACATACCAAACAGGACATTATACTCAATTACTGGCCTAATGAGGGAGGAGTAGAGAGAGGTTATAAACTTTTTTCTGGACACAATCCCTTTATTTATGAGATCAAGTAAAAGGCTTTTCTGACCACTGCCACTACATGATGGTCAAATGTGAGATTGTTGTCAACCTGTGTACCCAAGTCTCTCACCGCAGGTTGTGTGCTTAGGGGGTTACCATTGATGTGGTAATGATTAGGGGCCATGTTTTTGCCGAATGGTATAATACATTTTTCTGCATTTATCTTAAGGCCATGACTTTGGCACCAGTCATTTGTTGTTACAAGACCCTCTTGCATTATGTTGACATCATCTGGGAAGACTGACAGCACCCAGCTTACAGTCATCTGCAAAGTTGGTCAGCCACAGGCCTTTTGTCTTTGCCTGGACCTCTGAGAAGTAGATGCCAAACAGTAGGGATCCCAGAACACATCTCTGGTGAGCACCACTAGTGACAGGTCTGCTGTTGGAGGTAGAGGCACCTATTTTGACCCTGTGGGTCCTATCAGTGAGTCAGCTGGCCACCCAGCTGATGAGATAGGGATTTACGCCGAGTTGTTTTAGCCTTCTGATGATGCCAGAGTGGGGGATTGTGTCAAAGACTTTGGCCAAGTTAAGGTAAGCTGCATGTACTGACTTTCTCTCATTCAGGGCCTTGGTAACATCTCAAAAAAGTCAACCAGATTCAACAAGCAAGATCTGCCCTTGATGAATCTAGACCTGAGTGGGGTCAAGTGCTTGGAGAATGCCTATGCCCTTGTTTATGATTTCCATAATAATATGCTCTATGGCTTTACAGATCAGACTTGTCATGCTAATGGGGAAATAGTTTCCATGGTTAGTAGTGACACCACCTTTGTGCAAGGCGACGACCATGGCAGTTCTGCACTCTGCTGGAGTGAAGCCTGTACTTAGGCTGTGGCTGAATATATTGCTCAGTGGCGAAGCTAGTTTTTGATGGAGATGGTGCAAAATACAGCCCGATATACCATCAGGTCCCATGGAAGCTGTATTCTTTGCCTTGAATAGGGCCTTTAACAATTGATCTATGGAGATGCAAGATCTGTGGCAAGTATCGAGAATGTTGAATGGGCCTTTGTGGGGAACAGGGAGTGAAGTTAGTACTGAACCTATCTGCTAGCAGGTTGGCTAAGTCAACAGGATCAGGGTAAGTGGAACTGTTAAGTACTAATTCAGAACAAACATGGGCTTTGCCAGAGGTTCCTGACATAAATGAAGAAGGCTTTGTGGTTTCCCTTTGTTTTGGAGGCTAGTTTCAATTCATAATTCGCGTTGGATATTTTCACTAGTGATCTAATTTTCTTGAGGCTAAGGAAATTGTTTTTGCACTTTGGAATTTGTTCCTTTTTATGCTTGGCAACAGTTTCTTCCTTTTGTTGTAAAGCTTGTTGATAAAGGATGTCCACCAGACAGGTTTGTGTTTCCTTAAGGAGCAGGTTTTAGTTCTGTTGGGTATGGCTGAGCCCATGCAGGTGTACAGGTGCTTGTATACTGCATTAGCATACTGTTCAGCACAGTTGTCTGCACCCTCTGAGTGGGGTGGTGGAGTGAAGCTACTGATACCCTCCCTTAGGCTGTCGTAGTCTGCTTTTGAGAAGTTTTTTAGCCTGGTTATGGCTGGGGGGGGGGGGGGGGGCAGGATAGAAAGTTTGAATAAGACAGACCGATGATCTGATCTCACCAGGGAAGAACATGCTAAGTGAGTGGTGCAGCGCTCACTCATGTTGGTGAGAACCAAGTCCAGAATGTTATCTCCCCCTTGTGGGGGATGAGATGATCTGGTCTAATGTGTTAGAATTGATGAAGTCAAGTAATCATTGGGTGAGTGCATTAGTGCAGGAATGGTTCACCAGTCTATGGTGGGGTAGTTCACGTCACCAAGGATCAGGGTGTTACGGGGGTACCTTGATGGAGTCAAGTAGTTCCAGGTAGGTGTGGGTGTCCTGAGTCATGGAGGGGGGTCTGCAGCTGGCTATAAATTGGATGGATGTCTTGCCAACTGTCAGTTGTAGCTGGAATAGTTCCTGTGCATCATGTTGGCAAACCAGTCTGGAGGTGTGCCTGTCTTTAATGAAGATGGAGACTCCACCACCCTTAGTCTTTCCGACCTCATTTTGGGGTCAGAATGTGTGGAATGATGTACAGCCTAGTAAGGCAGGGATGCTCTCCACAGCTCTGAATCAAGTTTCCATGATGGTATAGTCATCGGCATTTTCCAGTGTGAGGACATCCTCCAGTGAGTGTATTTTCAGGTTAAGGCTTCTAGCATTAAGCAGCATAACCTTCAGTTTGCTTTTTGACAGATCTTTTATGTTGAAGATTTATCTTTGGAACATTGCCTAGAAAAGGCACAATGGGGAGGCAACAGCCTTGGATAGGACCCGGAATCCCAGGGGTGAAAGGTGGAGGCCATCTCTGGCAAAGCATCAAGGCCTATCAACCATGTTATCCCAGGCAGACAGATACTGGATCCCCTTGGAATAACACCAGAAATTAACTCAATTGTTGAAGTCAATTATTTTTTTGGTATTGTGGTATCATTCTTGGTGAAGGTAGGATGCGCTTAGGGCTAGGGTCATACCTGCCTTGACACATACTCTCAGAGCTCAATTATGTCTCTTCAAAAAGTCCAGGGAGGTACATCTGAAGTCATTCACACCAACATGGACAATGACAGAGTCCTACTTATACCTGTTGTGGAGAGACTTAAGTGCGTGCATGATGTGGCAGATTCTGGCACCTGACAGACTACTGACTGTGACCTTCTTGTCGAGCCTGGTGAAGGGGACATCAGTGTGTCTCATAACTGAGTCACCAGTGACCAGTATTGTTATGTCTTATCGGCTATGTTTGTGAGACACTGGTGTGTTGTCTTCTGTGTGATGTATTTGGTGCTGTGTGTGGAATGCTTGTGTGTTTTGGAGATCTCTGTTGTTTAACCAAGTTTTTATTGAGGATCTCTATATAGTTGTGTGTGTGTGTGTGTGTGTGTGTGTGTGTGTGTGTGTGTGTGTGTGTGTGTGTGTGTGTGTTGTGCTTGGCTATGTGATGTGGGTGGTGCGGTGTTTCTGCTGGCCATCTCCTCTTTGTCAGGATTACTGATTGTGGTGTGAGAGAGCATGGATTCCAGGTTACTGATGTAGATGCATTTCTTGCAAGTAGAGGAATTATGTGCTAGGAGAGGAGGGCTGTCAGTGAACATTAGGCAGTTGCTACAATGTCTCAGTATGCCCATGTTGACCAGGCTAGCAGGAGAAACTGATGGGAATTGTCCAGACGTAGTGTTCTGAATACTTGGGAGGACTTATGGAGAGAGGGTTTTGATAAGGGTTTGTCCACAAGAGTGTAGAACACAAAAACCTTCTTAAATGTAAAATAACTGGCCTGAAGTGTAAGCGCTAAAACCAAATCTAAGAGGCTTAAAATAACAGATAAATTTAATCAGACAACTAACAAGCAGTAATAAATGCAGCAGAATAAAAGCACTTGAACACTTAAGAGCAAGCAGCAAAGCAAAATAAGGTAATAAAGTAGGAAGAACACAACTATAGTAAAAGCAGCTGAAAAAGTGGAGAGGGAGGAAACAGAAGATAATTCAAAGATTAAGAAACAAGTGATTTGGCCTTCCCAAATGCTCTCTCTGTACAGAGTAGACTGAGCTGATGAGATGGGACTGGGAGGAGTGTCCATCAAATTTACAGCAGGGGAGGGCAATTCCAACGCCACCAAGTTTAAGAACACAACAACACTTTGGCAGAAGGATGGGAAAAAACTGCAGACAGAGACCAACACACAATCATACAATCAAGCAAATAAATAAATGCAGTACAGTTTGCAGACAGAGGCCAGCAATATACAATCAAACAAATAAATAAATGCAGCACAGTTTATCACTGCAACAGATCAAGTCCAAAAAGTATACTTATATCAGCTTTGTATCCAGATGGTTATAGAATTAGTCAAAGCCAGCTAGGAAGCAGCTCTGCTACTGAGCACAATTTCACAAAAATGTAACTTCTTTATACCAGCAAAATAAAACAAAAGTTGGACCTTCGGGCAATCAGATAACACAAAGAGGTGCTGACCAGTAGCTTACCTCTTGGATGAGTGGACTTCACAGAATGTAAAGTAACCCCCACTGTGAAACCAGATGGCCTAGAGCTCACGTGCTGAACTAACCCAGAGACCAGCAATATACAATCAAGCAAATAAAAAAATGCAGTACAGTTTTGTAAGCCATCAGTGAAACAAATAAAGTGCAAAAAGTATACTTATATCAGCTAAGTATATCAGCTTTAGATTAGCTCAGTTGAGGCTTCAGTGTAATCATGCACTTACAACCTGTTCAGAGATTGACACAATTAAAAATAAAAGATATTAAATTTGTTCTGTGGTGTACAGGAATAAAGCCCTGAGCCCAGCCAACCCAAGTGCAATTAGAAGTTCAAGTGAGTGATGGAGCTGCAAAGGGGATGGGAGGTAAAATGGGCATTCCCTGCGGTAATCCCTGGAGGAATTGTGGGACATCTCATATGAGGGGGAGTAGTTTAAGGAGGGGTACAGGGTGGAGGACATGACTGAGCTGCTGAGGCAGAGAGATTCACTGCATGTCCACAATGATCACCTGGCCCTCAGGATCTAAACCACATATGCAGCACTGAGAGGAGGGAGTTATGGGTAGAGTACATCCGAAAGCCCCTAGATGAAGGTGATGGCTATACTCTCGGAAATACTTAGGTTCCATGACCAGTGCCATCTGTTTCAGAGAACATCTAGGGGAAATGGAGAAGATGGTAGACATGGCATGGGCAAAAAGGATGTAGGATGAAGCTGAGGCAGAGAAAAAAAATTAAAATGAATTCTGAATTTTGTGTGTTCTTCTCTTTGTAACATGTGCAATTCAATCTGACACAAGTAGGTCATTTAATATAAGCTGCGGAAATTTGGCAAGACAGCATGAATGCTCACCTTTAATGAAATTGATTTCAGAAGGATACAGCAAAGAAAATCAGGACAGCAAATGCTCAAGCTGAGGAAAGAATAGCAATCACTGATACAATCTAGATAAGACATTTAATGGCAATATTAAGGACTGTATAAAAAAGGAAGCAATATGAAACTTCTTTGGCAGGGGAGTGGTAGGCAGAGGGTAGCAGACAAAGCAGAAATAGTCTTTCTATGTCCTAAATATTTTCATGGTTTGAGGGTTTAGGTACTGGAATCATAAATCACAACTGTCCAGATTTTCTGTTCCTTATAAAATTTGTGTTTTTTTTGGAAAATCACTGGGATGATCTACAGTTACTAAATAATGTCATACATTTGAGTTTCAGACTTCAAATACTTCAGAAAATGTACTTTAAAAAAACCCTGTCAGTCCAGCAACTTTTGAAATGATTAAGAGCAATATTTAAAATATGTCCCTATTTTTGGTCCTTTGTCCCCCCATCTTGTCAGGCTTTGTCTAGATTTCTTGCAGTAAGAAGTTGACAGGTATGACCGGGATGGTACTGACCACTAATGACTGAAAATGGAAACGTGAATGACTGCTGATGGCAACGGGTGAATGTTCCTTCTCAGCACAAACTAGAAAACTGCTGTTCTGAATAAATGTTTTTTGTAGCACCTGGTTATATTGACAAACATTTTGATTGGGTCAGAGAAATATTGAGATTCAGTTTTCTTAGTAAGTGACCTTGTAAGAGAAATATGCTGGCTATGAAGAACAGCTATATATCTATAATAATTGATTAATAGAGTATAAACATATTCCCATTTGTTTAGCATTGTCCTACAATGTATTAAGTATTACCTGGCACTTTTGATATCAGCAGTCCCACCCCAAGCTTGCCTCATTAGTGTAATTTTTCTAAAGACAGTACACAAGACACAGATGACAGCAGTCAATATCATATTCAAGATGTGTCAAAAAGGGCAGTGATCGTAATGGTCCTGAGTACTGATCTGATGACCAAAGAAACACTCGGAAAGCATATCCTTCATAGAAACTTTCTGTACAACAAACACTAGAAAGATATGTCAACAACCGGAGTAACAGGAACTGGAGGATTGTGGGGTACACACACCTCTTAATCAACAGTCCCACAAAAGATGCACCCAAGTGTTAACCCTCCACAGAAGCCCCTTAAATCAGTTAACCAAAACTGACTCTCTAAAAGGATGCGTTATAAAAGTGCTCTGCATAATAAAAGGTTACTTTTTACTCTGATTCATTCCGTGTTCATTAAGATAAAACCAATTTGTTCTGAAAAGTAAATACTTCATAATCTACAGTAAATATCTACATTTACTGATCTAATATAGTAACTGAAAATTATGTCCAGAGCTATAGACAAGTATTTGAAGTGTACCTCAACTTCCACAATGCAGCCCTTCCCAACCTAACAGCAGGAACTATTTGATCATTTCGGACAGTATACCTTTCCAATAATGGAAAAGGTCCCAAAGTCAAAACTTTAGAGAAAAAATCCACTATGCCATGCAGGCTTCTAAAACAAAAATGTTTAACAAAACATGAAACTATAAACCATAATAAATATTTATTTTATTTATTTTACATTTGTTTACCGTGATAGTCCAACCGGATACATGTCCATTTTTAGAGGAGGCCCAGGGAGAAAAGCTCCAAATAGACAAACTTACAGAGATTACATAAGAAGTTAGATAACATTAGAAAATATAAAGCAAAGTGATTATGTACAATGGCTTAGTAGTGTTCCCTAGTAGGGACTTGCAATTCTCATGGACAGACACAATTAAAAGAAAGAGACATCAGATTGGATATAGAGCTTGGTGACATAGTTGCATGTTATATTTACAGATTATGCTTTCAGTTTATATCTTAATCAGGGTTGGTACGCCAGCCAGCCAGATTTATTTTTAACTTAAATTCTATCACATCTCTTCACACAAAACATGATGATGTCATGTAATTTCACAATATATAAAAGTTAGTATTTTAAAAAGTTTTCTATTGCACAGATTGTGCATGCCTAGTGGAAGTCTATTCCTTACTGATCTTGATGCACTGCTCATTAAGTGCATTGGTTGTAGGCCTGTGGCTACACTACTGGTTGAATAGAATGCCATAGTTAGTATTCCTACTGTGAATCTTTGCTTCAGAACTTGTAATAATATAGCTATACATCAGAAGTGTTACCCATATTCTTGGTTTAACGTGCCAGCGTACACAACAAAGTGACACTGCTGCCTGTGAAATGTCATACCCAAATCTGTGAGACATCTTCTGCACAACATCTGAAATACCTGCATGAAAACATCTGGAACTTTCTTGGAGTGACACCTTGTGATATTTCACATGGCTGGATGTCTCCTCTGATCACTCTGCATCACAAAATTAAAAACAGTACTGTGTTTGTCCCTCAAAATTACTCAAAATGGATTTGATAGTGTTGGTATGTGGAGATGACAGAGATGAAACTGCAAAAAATAAACTACAATGTCATTCTCATAGACAAGACTATCCCAACCTGAAATGGAGATGATGTATTGAAACTAAAATTAGGACTAAATGCAAAGGATATTTGAAAAACGTTAAAAACATCAGAAAAACTTTTGAATGACCAGAGATGCTTATCAGGGCTGCTTGCTGGATACTTCAATAGGCAATAGGTTTGTTAAGTTATTGATTCATATTTTCTTAGTGACCAGTATAACATGTTACTGATGAAAAAAATCATGAAATATACAATAAAGCATTACAGACATTTGGGAAAATAATACATATTAATCAGCACTGAGCAACTTTAAAGGCACAGCGGAAGAATTTAAGTGTTGTGGAGTGCCTGAGTGAGAAGAGACTGGATTTTTGTCAAAACAAGTATGGCACTCTGGATTGGGTTCAAAAATAAGTCACTGAGAACGGAAAGGACCTACCAGTCTGCCTCTAAATTTGCCTGAATGTAAATATGATAAAGTGTGAATACAGTTTATATTATGGTAAGAAAAGGCTGAAAAAATTGATGATAGAAGGATGACCAGTGTTAACAGACCATGATTTCTCTGAAGTTATACTTCATGGAGCACAGATTACAATTTATGGAAACAATTTTTTTGTTGTTGTCAGATGGCATGCAGATATTCACAAGGGCAAAGATGGCAATAGCTATACTGAAGGCACTGTCATACTTGACTGATGACGAGGCTGAGGAAACAAAGGCTTAATGATATAAAGATGGCTGATGACTTCAGACATCTAGAGGATGGAAGAACAAATTGGTGAACACGAACAGAAAGAGTTGATCTTCAATGTGTGGCCAATAGTGGCCAGACATGAACTATATCTACTTGACTGAATGCCTAAGTGACGTGGTTGTCACAAAATGCACAGATGTTTTGTTGTGCAATGTCAATACTATTTTGAGAGTCGTCGCTTACTCTGTGTGCAAACACTCAAGGGAATTTACAACTCTTTTGCTCTGCAGTGTTACTAACTTAGGAACATTGGAATTGTTGTTCATTCAATTTACCAATAAGCATGTGACTCAAACAGTCTGAGAATAAATTTGAACATTTTTATAAGGTATTTATTTCACTGCTTTAATATCAACATAAAATAGATAATGTACTGTTACCAAAAGATTATTAACGTGTTTGTCTTGCTCTAAATTCAGTTATTGATGATATTCTATATAAATGTCTGTTTCCTATTTAAAATTAAGTACAGAGTACCTATGTTCTGATGTCAAAATTTCATAATGGTGATTACAACAATGAACATTCACAATGTTTTAGAAAGCATGGCTGTTAACATGTTGAAGAGTACTAGAAGATACGGTGGGTATAAAAAGTGTACACACCCCTGTTAAAATGCCTGATTTTTGTGATATAAAAATGAGATCACAATAAATCATTTAAAAACTTTTATCACCTTTAATATGAACTATAACCTGTACAATACAATTGAAAAGCAAACAAATCAGTTAGGGGAAAAAATACAAAAACTAAAAAACTTACAATAAGCTGGTTGCATAAGTGTGCACACCCTTAAACTAATACTTTTTGATTTAATTACAACATTCAGTCTTCATGGGTAGGAGTCTATCAGTATGGCACATTTTGACTTGGCAATATTTGCCGACTCTTCCTTGCAAACACACTTCAAATCTGTCAAATTGTGAGGGCATTTCTTATGCACAGCCCTCTTCAGGTCACCTCACAGACTTTCTATTGGATTTAGGTCTGGGCTCTGGCTGGGCCATTCCAAAACTTTAATTTTCTTCTGGTGAAACCATTCTTTTGTTGATTTGGATATATACTTGGGGTCATTGTTGTGCTGAAAGGTGAAATTCCTCTTCATCTTCAGCTTTCTAAAAGACACCTGAAGGTGTTGGGTCAAAAGTGGCTGGTATTTGGAACTGTTCATAATTCCGTCCACCTTAACTAAAGCCCCAGTTCCGGCTGAAGAAAAGCAACCCCAAAGCATGATACTGCCACTATCGTGCTTCATTGTGGGGATGGTGTTCTTTTGGTGATGCAAGCGTTGTTTTTGCACCAAACGTACCTTTTGGAATTGTGGCCAAAAAACGTCAACCTTGACCTCACCAGACCATAACACATTTTCTCACATGCTTTTGGGAGACTTGATGTACTGTTTTGCAAATTTCAGCTGGGCCTTGATGTTTTTCTGTGTAAGAAAAGGCTTCCATCTTGCAACCCTACCCCATAGTCCAGACATTTGGAGATTGTTGTCACATGTAGTACACAACCAGTACTTGATAGAAATTCCTGCAGCTCCTTCAGTGTTGCTGTAAGTCTCTTGGCAGCCTCCCTGACCAGTTTTCGTCTGGTCTCTTCACTAATTTCCAGTTCTTTGCAATGTAACTGTTGTCCCATATTTTCTCCACTTTTTACTGACTGTCTTCACTGTGTTCCATGGTGTATCCAATGCTGTGGGAATTTTTTGTACCCTTCTCCTGACTGATACCTTTCAACAATGAGATCCCTTTGATGCTTTGTAAGCTCTCTGTGAACCATGGCTTTTGCTGTAGCAGACAACTGAGTAAATGTCAGGAAAATCCTACTAGGACAGCTGAACTTTATTTGGGGTTAATCAGAATCTCTTTAATTGATGGAAGGTGTGCACCTAAGAAGACTGAATGCTGTAAAAGGTGCTTCAACAAAGTATTAGTTTAAGGGTGTGCACACTTATGCAACCACCTTATTGTACATTTTTTATTTTTTTATATTTTTTCCCCCAACAGATTTGTTTGTTTTTCAAATGAGTTGTACAGGTTATAGGTCACATTAAAGGTGGAAACAGTTTTGAAATAATTTATTGTGGGCTCATTTTTTTATATCACAAAAACCTGGCATTTTACTGTATAACCAATGATGTGACTGGGTCTCCTCTGAACATTTTTCTTTTTGTTTGCGTAACAGCTATTATAAAAACTATTGGTGAGTTGGTGATATCTTTTAAATGAAATTTCTCTGACAAATGATGGGAGAAAATCAAATATTAAAATGCTGTATATTAAATTGTGTTATGCAATAAGTTGTTTTAAGAATGGGAAATTATTCAAGCAGTTTGCCAGATCTATATTACTAATTATAAAATGATTTGTCTATATACTGACTTTCGACTTTATTTAAATTTACATGCAGGAAAGTAGATAGTTAATTATTCCTCTTTCTTCAAGGGCCACTAATTCTGCAGGGCTGACAGCTAAGCATCCCCAGGCTAGGCATGAACCCCATGGCCCATTCTTTCCTGGCCAGAAAGCATAATCGCTCCACAGCTGCAAGTATCTGCTGGCAAGGAATAAGCCAGCTAGCAGGTTCTGTGGATCTGTCTTCCCATATAAAGATTTCCCCTCAGTGGTTCCCTTGAGATCCATAATAATGCATGACCTTGAGAAGGTGTGTACACCCCCCCCCCCCCATACATGCACACTGCTTTCAAGGCTGCTATGTGCGTGGCACTGCTTAGAGGAGTGTGGTTTGTAGGCTCGTGCTCCATGGATGTAACACCCAGGTCTCCACTGGCACCCAGGGGGCCAGTCAGAGCAACCTACTTCCCCCTATAATCCCCATATTTCTTGGCCTGTTACCCAGTATGCATGCTGCTAATCGATCTTGGGATCTTTTTGGTCACAGTCTGGGCTACATGCCTCTGTGCTATGCAAAAAGGATGTAAATAGTTTATTATGTTAAAATGCACATTAAAACCATATGAGGAAACTATGAACATTTTCTAACTCCTTTCCTCTATGAACTATCCAACCTCCTCTTTAAAACTCCCACAGATGCACTATATATTATCACACATTACTTGTAACTGCCTAACACCTGGCTGACACATTCTAACTCCTTTCTCCTACCCACTATCCAACCTCTTTAAAACTCCCACAGATGCACTATATATTATCACTTTACTTACCATCTCACTGTCGCTTACTCCCCACTGCCCATCTATACCCACTAACTCTCC
>NC_056742.1:117702673-117817673 GCF_019279795.1 Protopterus annectens | reverse complement strand
CACACACACACACACACACACACATATACACACCAGTCTTTGGCGGTTTCTGTAAAGGTTTGTCTTCATCTTCTCTGAAAGCACAAGAAAAAAACAAGTTAGTTAAATTTATTTGCAAACAGCTGATTAGTTTTTCACCAATTCAAAGACTGTTTACTGATGAGGTTAGCAGAAATATCAAGCCAGCTGACTTTTCAAAAGTAACATGCATTTAACAGCTGGAAAGAGCATATACAAAAGCAGTAACAAATAAAAAAACAGTGACCTGCAGCAACGTGGTATAAGTAAAGCTGAATTTTTAGAACATTACTCAGCTGATATCCTGATTACAATCCAAAACATTACATTAAGTATGTTAATATCCTTTTCTTGTACGTATGGATTCTGGGGACTACTGTGATTTTGCAGCATAAAGTTGCAAAATGTGACATAGGCACAGTAACAATTTAAAAAAAAAAAGGACTGTCCAGCAGTGAAGAATGCATAGCAGTGGTGGTAACTAAGGTGTTGTGTATTACGCATGTATCCTGCCTTCCAATATTACTGCTTTCTTGAAGGGTAGCCTAAGAAGTGTGTGTGTGTGTGTGTGTGTGTGTGTGTGTGTGTGTGCAGTGAGGGTGGGGGGGACTCAAAGTAAGCTGAAGCAGAGACATCAGTTCACATAAGCCAAAAGGCATAACAATGTCTCTAACACTATGGAATTTTAGTACTTTCTTGCCTCGATGGCAGAGTTACCTAGATCTTGCTAGGACTTGGCAAGCCTTGAATGAGCGAGTTCTCCACTACTGCACAGCATTCAAGTTAAACCAATGCCGCCCTGACTTTGCAGTCTTCAGCTAGAACTTAATACCTTGGTGCAGCATACAACCCGCTTATACTGTTTATTCACTCCTAGGTTTAGCTTTATTACACTAACTGCTACTATAAAGAATACATAAAATGTGCTACATTAAGCTACATTGGTATGCTTCAATGATAAAAGGAAAAAAAAAATCATTCAGAGACTATAAGAACATTTAAAAGATTTTGTTCAAACTGTGACTTGCTTAAAGTCCTAACACTGCTTTAAGGTGGTAACATGAGAATGTGGTATAAATACTGTTAATTTCATTTGGCCTACCTTCTAAAAGGAGCCACCACAATTAACTTAAATAAAAACTGCATTCTTCTACAGTCTTGCTTCTTTCCCTGACATATAAACATAGAAATGCATCTGCACATGTAAACAAGAACACTCAAGACTGCTCAAAATCAATAAATACCATCTTCAACATTATCAGGAAATTGGACTTGATAAAAATCTCTACTAGAAGTTAGCAAAAGCAAAGATGCGATCCTTCCTGATCAGGAGCCTACCAACGGTTACTGACAACAATAATGGCTCATTGCATTGAGCTAACATTAGACACCACTCGTCTTTTCTTGATGTATTGGAAAATATTAGGGTTCAACCAAACATCCTAATAATGGACGATTTCAACTACCCCACCATTAACTGGGAAAACTACTCATGTATCAACTCCTTCACTCAACGCTTTCTGGAATTCAAACTCCAATGCCCTGGATCAACTTATCCACACCCCCGCCAGGGACAACACTATCCTAGATCTAGTCATTACCAACATGAGTGACTGGTGTTCCACACCTGAAGTCAATGCCTCATTGGTCCGATCCGACCATAAGCTAATTACCCTAGATATCCACATCCTGCCCCCACCTCCAGTTAAGGAAACCATGGTAAAAAATTTCTCCAAAGCCAACTTCATGCTTCTAAAGACAGAAGTGGTGAACTTCATGACACCCATGCAGATGGACAATACAGTTACGACTACTGAATCCTACACAATTGCACTTTATAAGCACTTACATGAGTGCATGGATCGTGCTAACCCAAACAGAACCAAGACGCTATCCTCAAAAAAAAAAGAAGCCAATCTGGTGGTCCCTTGCCATAAACAAACTGTACAACAAAAGGAAGAAACTGTTGCAAAACAGTAAAATCCCAGGAGTGGAGGAGCTCCCTGGTCAGCCTCAGTAAGAAGCTGTGATCCCTGATAAAATCCTCCAAAGCTAGACACGAAAACAAAATTGCCACTGATTCTAAACACAACCACAAAGCATTCTATAGCTATGTCAAGAATCTCAATCGCAACACTCAGATCTGCTCTGAGTTACAGCACAATGGCACTAAATATACAGACCCAACTGACATTGCCAACATCCTGGCAGATAAGTTCAGTGCTAACTTTACCCCCCTCTCACCTCCTAAAGAGCCCATCTCTATACCAGAAGAATGCAAAGTTCCTGTAATCACGGCTGCACAGGTAAAAAAAAAAAAAACACTCTCCAAAGCCAAGAACACAGCATCCATGGGACCAGACAACATCCCAGGCTGTGTTCTACATGAATTACAGAACGAACTGGCACCCCACCTAAGTACCATGTTCAATCATAGCCTCACCTCAAGCTTTGTGCCTGCTGAATGGTGCACAGCAACGGTTATCCCACTCCACAAGGGGGGAGCCACCATGGACCCTGGGAACTTCTGCCCCATTAGCCTGACGAGCCTTGTCTTCAAGACCATGGAACGTATCATCATGGAACTTATAAACAAAGACATTGGTAATCTCCAAACTCTGGACCCCACCCGGTTCAGGTTTGTAAAAGGCAGATCATGCCTCCTAAACCTGATAGACTGTTTTGAAGCAGTCACCAAAGCCATAGACAAGGGTAAGGTGGTTCACACAGCCTATCTAGATCTTGCCAAGGCTTTAGACAACATCCCCCACTCAAATTATAGATAAACTCACTAAACACAGGTGGACAGTAGTCTCTCCTTTCATAATCACATCGCCACAGTAGTCAGGAAATCCTTCAATGTGGCACACCTCATCACAAAAGGTTTCTCATCCAGAAAAAAAGAGTTTATTGTTCCCCTCTACTCATTAGACCCATTTTAGAGTACAAAGCCCCTTTTGGCATGTACCTCACAAGACATCAACAACTGGAAAGGCTGCAGAAATACCAAACAAAGAGGATTACCGGCCTCAAACAAATTCCCTATGCAGACCGTTTCAAAAAACTCCAGCTTTACTCCGTCGCATATCGCTTACTCAGAGGCAATCTCTGCCTAACATACAAAGCTATGTCAAACCTGGAGCTGTTGGACATGCTCCACTTAAAGAAATACCAATCCCTCTGAGCTACATGCTCTAGGGACCTAAACCTAGTCACCACAATAAACAGAACATGCTGGAGGGATAGATTCCTGTCCCAGAGACTTCCCATACTCTGGAATAAACTACCTATCTATATCAAACAAAGCTCCTCATTAGCACTCTTCAAGAAAAATCTTGATGATTGGATGGGAGATAGGAAATTCACCCCGGGGATCACCTCTGCGGCTCTGCTCGACAGTGGCACAGGAAAATAATTTTCTTGGGTGGCAAAATCCAGGATACCTTTTTGGCTGGGCTTGTATAGGCCCTAGGGCTGACCTACCTATGATCCTATGCCCAGATACGAATTTAATTTCTGATGGCATCACTCAAAAGTGGTGTTTTGTAGCTCACCTGCCAGACTGACAAGCTAGAAGTCTGGAGCACTTTTAAAAAGAAACCAGGACCAAGTTACTAAGAATAACAGGTCTGCTTTAACTTAAAAGAATGCAACTTCTGAGGATCTCACTTGCAAATCACTGACTAGTCTCTGTGCCCTCTTGGCTTTCTTTTCTCATGGGACTATGCTGAAAATATTCAAAGCTGTGTATTAGCACATACCTTATGTAACTAACTGGTATACACACTATACATTCTTCCAATGCAACTTACTTTGGAAGAAAAAGAAGCATCACATATTAAGAAAATTAAAAACAGATTATACAGAAGAAATAACAGCTTAGTAAACTTCATTAGGGTAAGGCATGTGAGGAAGATACTCCAAGAAAAAACAGTAGAAGGTGGTACTCCACATCATTTTTCAGTCATACTGCTTCAATGGTTATGGACATTATGAGAACCTTGTAACAGACCAGGAAACAAAATTAGCCTCCGAATTCAATGGAATATACAATATAAGCTAAGAATACAGCATCCTTGGGACTAGATGACATCCTGGGCTGTGTACTACATGAACTACAAAATGAACTGGCACCTCACCTAAGTGTCATGTTTAATCATAGCCTCACCTCAGGCTTCATGCCCACTGAGTGGCACACAGCTACAGTTATCCCACTAAACAAGGGGGATTCACTTGGATCCCGGGAACTACCATCCCATCAGTCTTTTGAGCCTGATCTGCAATGGTATGGAATGCATTATCATGGAACTTATAAAGAAAGACATTGGAAACCTTCAAACACTGGACCCCACCCAGTTTGGGTTTGTGAAGGGCCGATCTTGTCTCCTGAACCTGACTGACTTCTTTGAATCAGTCTCCAGAGCTGTGGACAAAGGTAAGGAGGTCCACAAGGCCTATCTGGACCTCACCAAGGCCTTAGACACCATCTCCCACTCTGGAATCATAGATAAACTTACTAAGCTGGGCATAAATCCCTACATCACTCGATGGGTTGCCAACTGACTTACTGACAGAACCCAGACTGCAAACGTAGCCGACTCCAAATCCATCTCCAGAAAAGTGGAGTACCTCAGGGTTAAGTCCTGGGACTGCTCTTGTTTGGCATCTAATTCTCTGAAGTACAGGTCAACACTAAGGGACTCAGTCTAACAAAGTTCACAGATGACTGCAAACTGGGAGCCATTATTGAATCCCCAAATGATGTAGATATTCTACAAAAGGGCCTTACAGAAACAGATGCTTGGTGCAAGAGCCATGGGCTCAAGCTTAATGCTAAGAAATGTATAGTTATCCCCTTTGGGAAAAACCATGTACCCATGAATTACCAAATAGGTGGCAGTACACTAAACACCAAAAGTGTGATGACAGACTTTGGGACACAGGTGGACAGTGGTCTCACCTTTGATAACCACATCACCACAACAGTCAGGAAATCCTTTTATGTGGCACACCCCTCATCACCAAGGGCTTTTTATCCAGAAAAAAGGAGGTCATTGTCCCACTGCACTCATCCCTCATTAGACCCATTATAGAGTACAACGCCCCATTTGGTATGTACCTCACAAGACATCTGCAACAGCTAGAAAGGCCGCTGAAATACCTCACTAAAAGAATCACAGGCCTAAAGCAGATGCCCTATGCTGACCATCTAAAAAAAACTCCAGCTATACTCTGAGGCATATCATCTACTCAGAGGCGATCTCTGGTTAACATACAAGGCCATGTCAAACCCTGAGCTGTTGGACATGCTCCACTTAAAAAATCCCAATCCCTCAAAGCCACATGCTCCAGGGATCTAAACCGTGCCATCACAATGAACAAAACATGCATGAGGGATAGGTTCCTGACCCAGAGACTCCCCATACATCTCAAGCAGAGCGCCTCCTTGGCCCTCTTCAAAAGGAACCTTGATGATTGGATGAGAGAGAGGAAATTCACCCCAGGGATCATGTCGGTCACCCTGCTAGACAGGGGTCCAGGGAAGTAAATATTGTGGGAAGAAATATCTAGGGAATTGTTATGGCTAGGCTTGTATAGCCCCTAGGGCAGATAGCATAGTACCAACCTATGAACCTATAAAATAGTAGAATCAGGACTAAGACTTGCATAAGATGGTGAGAGAGGGGAACACCTAAATGAAGGAACAGAACATTCTAGAATACCTGTTAATGTGGATTACATCAACTGGGCAAGGGTAGGAGGGCCATGCAGGAACATTTTTTAAGTAGTGGCTCAAGTACAGAGAACAGAAAAGGAACAAAACTTCAACAGTTTCCTCTGTTTAAGGACAGAGATTACTTAAAAGGAACTATGAGCTGCAATAGCAAAAGGTGGTTGTGGGAAATGCATGAAAAAAAGTTACAAAACTGTTGGTTTAAACACAGGATAGTTCCTTTGTGGAGCACGTCATTTTGTTTATTGGTATCATATGTTGGAGAGAAAATGGTGAGGGGGGGGTGGCTCATATTTTGGTAAGATGTCTAGGTCTGAATGCATACTACATATAGCAGAATAACAGAGTACTCAGTATAAATGTCTGCTTTCTTCTCAAAGCTAATACAGATAACAGAACTGAGGATGGGGGCTACTTCAGCATCAGATTAAACACTGCTACTCTGTGTACAAAGTGATTGCTTGATTATGGTGAGCTGCACAAACGTCAAATGCAAATAAAATGTCTTACTAATACAATACAGACTGAGGAACAGCTACTTTAGAAGAGAAACAGAGGAGAGGGTCAAGAGGAAGCTATGAAACCTGTATTAATCAATGTACTTTAGAATTTATCCTGGCTTTCTTTTCAGGTCTAGAAATTACTACTTTTCATGTCAAATCTACAAAATCAACAACCTGAGAACAAATGCAGCTTTTTCTTTTTTTGGTACATTCCCTTAAGGAATATGTTTTAAGGGCGTTTGTCTTCCTTTGTTTGCTGCTTGAATATTTGCTTTGCCTTGTTAACAGCAAGTTGGCAAAATCTGCTTTACTTTCTATAATAGTTTAATTAGTGAGCACAGAAATGCCTGTGATCTTTTGTAGAAAATCAGCATAACTCTAAAGATTCTGTGCAATAACGATGAAATGAGACAGTTTACAACTCAGTCACTTGGTAAAAGTACAAGTAGAGTGGGAACAATTTTTACTAAAATGGTACTAAGCATGACTAATTGGAACAGAACTGTAAAAGTATAATGTTTTTCACAGAAGATGATCTTAATATTTATCTGAGTTACAGAAAGATTCAGATAAGTTATTCTAAACAACTCACAATCCGTCGACCACCATCACCACTAAAGTTTTCATCCTGCTATATAACAAGAGGCACAACACTGTTTTTTTCCTGACTGCCTTTAAAGTAAAAGCAATTTTCACAATGCTAGGTAGTGGAAGAAAGCAATCCCCATCAGCAAATGAGTTGTTGCACAAGCAAATACAAATGGCAAAAATGCCAACGCAGAATCTTTCTCCTTAACCACAAATGGGCCCTTTCTGGGGTAATGAATAATCCAACAATAAAAGGAAGCCTTAACAGATCCTATATGCAAAAGATGGATAAAGCAGCTCAGTGGACAACTACAGGTCCTTCTTGTAACAAAGTTTCTGGACAAAGCTGCAAAGAAATGTATTTATGTGCTACCTCTCTCTTTTACTAATGCATAACGATTAAAGCAGATGTACATCATGATTTCTGATCTACTTACGGATAGGATATAACATTAATTAAAATCCTAGACAAAGTCCTAATAAAACAGATGGGGAATACATTATGGTGTCAGCACCATTGGACCTTTCCAAGGCCTATGAAATTCAATCTATCACTCTGTTCTGGTAAGAAACCTCAAGGGGTAGGTACAGTATTACTACTTCAAGGTGAAATTAACTAGGAAGTCGGAATCTGTCAGCACCAAAACTTCTGCCCAAGGTACCACACCTTTCCTTCTCACAATGTACATCAACACTATGTCTGAAAATTGTGGGGACAAACCAGCATAATACAACATGCTGAGTGTAGCTGTAGCTGGCTCATCTGACACCCAGTGCCATTCCCCAAAAAAGGAATGTTTTGGCATTTCAAACTGTTCATCTTATAAAAAAGCACTGAAGTTCTTCAGTACTACAATCCTGACCACAAAATACATGGTAAATGAGAAGTTTGGGGAATAGGAAAAAAATGGGGGGGGGGGGACAAGATATTTGAATGGTCCAGAGATGCATTACTCCAGTGTATGAACCAGAACTTCAAAAAAAAAATAAAAACGCAAAAGGAGAAAAAAAAAATTAAAAAAATCCATATTGATACAAAAGGAAGGTGACGAAGGCAAAAGGCAGGATGAAGGGAGGGGTTAAGGTAAAAAAAGAGGCAAAAGCAGATGTACATTGAATGGAATTTGAAAAAAGGAGTGGGGGGCATCTTTACATAGAGAACGGAAGGGAGGGAGGGGATTGGCCTGGTCAAGCTGAGCAAAGATGTCCAAAGGAGATACTGCCAGCCCAGCTAGCTGGAATTTTGTAAATAATTATATGCCATTTGTGAATATTAACATGATTTATACAGAAGTGTAACAAAAGGGAGATGCTGCCAGCACAGCTGGAATTTTGTAAATGGTTGTGTGTCAATTGTGAATGTCAACATGCTTCATGTTGGATGCTTGTGTTACAGCTGTATTAGAACTGTATGTCATATTGTACAGTCATGTGCTGAAGAAATATTTTGTAAAATACTGAGCAGAAATTATATACACCGCTGTAACTGTTTATATGTGCATATTTTAACAATGGAAACTGCAACATAAGAAGTTAACTTCAAAAGAACAGTTGAGAATGAATTACTTTATGACTGGGCCATAAAAAGAGATGTTATCTTTCAGTTTCAGTGCAAAAGAAGACCATGTCTAGAGCTAGATGTTTTTTGTATTGTCTTTAAATGTGGAGGAATGTACATTATTTTATGACTTCCACAATTTGCCAAAATATCAGAGGTCTATGTATTTTCACAGGTAGATGCTGAATGCTACCAGCTGCATTAGTGGGTGGTTTTCATCTGGGATAGTCAGATGACAAGAAATGATGTCATTCTACAAGCTATCCCATCAGTAATATTTGGGATATTAATTTAAGAAGTCTCAGAGAGAGAAATAGCATTTTGTATTTTGTCTTTGACCTGAGAAGAACATCCACTCACCACATCTGCCTTGTTGCTCTGTGAGCAAATTAACTAGGGTATAGTAATTTTCTTAGATTCAGTCAGGAATATAGTGAAGTATAGTTCAGGTGTTTTCTTTGATACTGTCCCACAATGTTTTAAATATTCTGATGTTTCTGTGATCATATTCTGAATATTTTTTTGTTCTTTTATTAGTTAATAAATATGTTTAAACATTTTGTTGTGGCTGATATTTGTGAGATAGATTTAAGTTTTGGGAGTACTTGCATATTTATTTGGTGACAGACAAAATACAAAATGCTATATCTCTCTCTTAGAGACTTCTTAAATTAATATCCCAAATATTACTGTTGGGATAGCCTGCAGGCCAGTCCTAATAGCCTTGCTCTTGGTCAAACTACCATTTTCATTGATAGTAACATTACACAGTAAGATTGGACACCCTTTGTTGCGTAGCCTTAAAGTAGCTGATAAGGATGTGGCTGGTGGGCAGCCAAGACTGCTCCAACAGAGTCCACCAGTAGCAGGGGAGCTACTAGTTCAGTTACACAGCCAGGACTAAGGGTTAAATGTTTTAAATGCAACCAGTGGGGCCATGTAGCATATAGATGTCCATGGAGGCAAGGTGGGGAACAAAAGGTGGAAGAGCCAGTAAGTGGGAATCACAGAATCCCAGCAGTAAGTTGTCTGGAGTCAACAAGGGTACCAAACTACCACAAGAGGTTATATCCTATCTTAGTAGATGGGAAAGGGGTCACTGCTAAGAGAGACAGCCTCTGACCTAACCATTGTGAAGCCTGCAATGGTTAAACAGGAGCACTACTTGTTCGGGCAGTTTACTCCAGTCAGAGCTTTAGGAGGGACCCCATTCCAAATACCTTTGGCTAGAGTTCACCTCGACTGGGAGGGTGGAAAAGGAAGCAAGCAAGTAGGTGTGTTTGAGGATATCCCTGCAGATGTCCTGATAAGGAATGATACTGATAATGTAGTACCTTGTGTTCATGCAGTGACATGCAGTCAGGCTTGGAGACAAACATGTGGATTTGGTAGGCTAAGGGGGACCCAAACAGACCGCACATTGAAGCCAGGACTAGTGAGGTGGTTAACTTCAGTGAGGGAGCTATCCTGTAGCAGTGAGACTGAAGGTGAGCCACAGCTGCTTCTGGGTACAGAGTGACTGCAAGGGCAGAGGTAGGTGAGTAGTAGTACCCAGTCTGACAGGGTGGCACCACTGTCAGACAATACCAGACTTCCTGTGGAAGGGGAGCTGGGAAGGGTTACAAAGAGAGTTGAGACAGACTCAACTCTCAGCCCCTATATTACAAGGCCTAAGGAAGGTAGTTATTGAGGCGCCTGATTCTCAAGGAAAGGGGGAATCTGTATACTGGGACAAAGTGTTACTGTACAGAGAGTGGACCCCTGAGGTAGGGCTAGAGGGTGAGAGATTACAACAGTTGGCAGTGCCCAGAGCCTACCATCTGGCACTTCTAGCCATAGCCCATGACATTCCCTTTGTAGGTCATATGGGCTGAAAGTGTACAAAGTGACATATTATGCAGAACTTCTATTGGCCTGAGATTTCCAGAGATATAACAGGGTACTGCAGGATCTGTGAGCAGTACCAAAAGGTAGGTAAGGCAGGAAACAAGGTCAAGGCTCCTTTGATGCCTTTTTGCCTGTGATTGAGGAACCATTTCAGATGGTAGCTATGGATATTGTGGAACCTCAGAGTACCCCAAGTTCCACAGGGAAAAAGTATCTCCTAGTGGTAGGAGATTATGCTACCGGATACCTATAGGCAATTAGCTCTGTCCTTCACCGAGGCAGAAAAGGCAATAAATGTTTTTTTGAGAGATTTTCAGCAGGGTAGGTTTCCCAAAAGAAATACTAACAGAGATACCAACTTCATGTCAGACCTGCTGGCTTGTCTGTGGAAGCACTGTATTGTGTAGCATCTAAAGACCACCCCCTAACATCCCCAGACTAATGGCCTTGTTGAGAGGATAAGCTCTACACTAAAGACCATGCTATAAGCATTTGCAGACTAATTTAAGAGGAAGTAGGACAAATATGTGCCCCATCTGTTTGCTTACAGAGAGGTGCCCCAGGAATCCACAGGTTTCTCATCCTTTTAGTTGCTGTATGGGCATAGGGTGAGGGGACCTCTAGATTTTGTGATGAGTGGGGAGGGTGAGTGTGAATCCCACAAGGAGTCTGTTGTGCCATATGTCCTAAACCTCAGGACAAGGCTCAGGGAACTCATGGGCTTGGCCCTGGAGAACCTGGCAGAATCCCAACAGCAGAAAAAGGTCTGGTATGATAAGAATGCTCAAGCTAGAGAGTATGCTGTGGGGCAGCAGGTAACTGTTCTCATCCCTCTCAGACACAACAAGCTGCAGGCAGCTTGGGGAGGGACCCTCTAAGGTGGTAAGGAAGGTCAGTGATGTTAACTACATAGCAGAACTGTTATGCAGAAGGCAGGGCACGATGAAACCTTACCATGACAGGGATGCCCTTGTGCTAAATATTTGCAGTACAAGGCAGGAGTCCAAAGGGAGTCTATGGTTACAGGGAACTAGTCAACAAAATCCCAAAATACTACGGTGGAGCATAAGTTTGCAAGCAAATGATAGGACAGTGCAGGGCAGTGCAGCACTGTACTGGAGTCAGCAGTGTCAAGGCAGCCAGAATCTCAAGACAGGGAATGGGGTAAGGTATTCCCATATGGGCTCAACCGTCTCAAGCAGCGTTTCTCAAGGGCCACTTGAAAAACTAGCTTGAATCTTCTGGGAAGGTTAGAAATGTCATGAAAGGAGATACTGCCAGCCTTGCTGGAATTTTGTAAATAATTATATGGCATTTGTGAATATTAACATGATTTATACAGAAGTGCAACAAAAGGGAGATACTGCCAGCACCGTTGTGTGGAATTTTGTAAATAGTTATGTCATTTGTGAATGTCAACATGCTTCATGTAAGATGCTTGTGTTACAGATGTATTATAACTATGTCATATTGTACAGACGTGTGCCAAATAGATATTTTGTAATGTACTGAGCAGAAACATATATATATATATATATATATATATATATATATATATATATATATATATATATATATATATACATACATACTATTTTAACTGTTTAGATGTATATATTTTAACAATGGGAACTGCAACACAAGAAGTTAAACTTCAGAAGAATAGTGGAGATTGAATTACTTCATGGATGGGCCATAAAAAGAGATGTTATCTTTCAATTTCAGTGCAACAGGAGGCAGTGTCTAGAACTAGAAGTTTTTGTACCATCTTTAAATGTGGAGGAATGCAAATTATTTTATGAGTCCCACCATTTGCCAAAAGATCTGAGATCTATGTATTTTCACAGGTAGATGCTGAATGCTACCAGCTGCATCAGTGGAAGGTTTTCACCTGGGATAGAGTCAGATGGCAAGAAGTGATGTCATTCTGCAAGCTATCCCATCAGTAGTATTTGAGATATTAATTTAAGAAGTCTCAGAGAGCAAAATAGAATTTTGTATTTTGTCTTTGACCTGAGAAGAACATCCACTCAACACATCTGCCTTGTTGCTCTGTAACTAAGGTAACTAGGGTGTAGTCATTCTCTTAGATTCAGTTAGGAATATAGTGAAGTATAGTTTAGATGTTTTCTTCATTTATCTGAGACTGTCCTGCAATGTTGTTTTAAATATTTCATGTGATTTTGAACTCTGATGTTACTGTGATCACATACTGAGTATTTTCTTTTCTTTTATTAGTTATTATTAAATATATTTTAAACCTTTCATTGTGACTGATATTTGAGAGACATATTTAAGTTTTGGGAGTATTTGCATATTTATCTGGTGACACTGTGGGCCACTCCTAATTAACCTTGCCCTTGGTCAAACTACCATTTGTATTGTCAACAACATTACACAGTATGATTGGACACCCTTTGTTAAGGGCCTTAAAGTACCTGATAAGGACATGGTTGGTGGCAGTGTGAACTACTTTATAGTCTGGGCAGAAGGAAGTATAGTTAGTAAACCTGTGCCAGCCTTACCCAGGTGCGTGTGTTAAATCAAACCTCAAAGTGTGCATGTGTCAGCTACTTGGGCAGGGACACAAAGCACTGGTTGGACAGACAGGGTGCTGGAGATCTTGGCTTGGCCACTCAGCTAAGACCTCAACCCTGCCAGTAGAGAGTCTTAATGGGGATCTGGAGAAAGAGGTAGAAACCAGCCCCGGACTTACTGTGGTCTCAGTGTGCTCTTAAGGGAAACTACACTTGATGCAGCAAGCTGCATCTGAAAATACTGTCTGTGTACCTGTCATCCTCCCAAAGTATGTCTCCCACTATTGCCAGTAGCAATTGAGGCTCCTCTATTACTGGGCCAGTGGTGGGGTATCACAAGAGATAAAAGAGAATCACATAAGAGTGGGAGAAAATAGAGGCTGCGAAGGGTATGTCACGTCAGTCTTGAGAAAGGAAAGCAAGTAAGGGTGCTGTGATGGGAAGGAGGAAGGGCAGCATGGGGAAAGCAGTGGATGGATATCAGAAGAAATAGTGATTAGGCTGGCATGGAACTGGCTGCTCTAAGAAAGGCTAGAGCACAGAGATTAATAGGATACATCCTAAGGTCCCTAGTAATATGGCCAGTGTGCTAGCAAACCTCCTTACACACATCTTCAGCAGATCACTGACCAAAGAAGTGTCCAAAGACTGGATTGCAAGAATATAAGGTGTGGTCAGAGTAGAAAAAAATCTGAGTTACAGGTCTCTTAGACCAACAAAGAATCCTGAGGGAAAGGCTTGAACCAACATAGGTTCACAAACAGAAAAAAATGTCCTTCAAGCCTGATCTAATTTTGTAACTGAGTTATAGAAGAACATGAAAGGGGAATACCAGTACACATGCTTGACCTGGACTTCACCAATGTCTCAGACTAGGAAAATGGATGGAGATATGGGTAGGCTGAGGGTGCGGAAATGGACTGCTGCATGGATAAAGGATAAAACAAAGAATGTTATGCTCAGCGGGCTATGCCAAGAATAAAGACAATAAGAAGTAGCTTTGGAGTTTTTCCTGAATCTAGTACTCGTTGATTTATTCATTTAAAACATATCTCAGGAAAAAGACAAAACAAGAGCCAGAAAACAAGATCCACATCATGACTAGTGACAAAATTTTGGGTGCAGCAATGAAGGATGGAGGGGAAAGAACCTATCTGGAAAGGCTTACCAAGAGGGCAGAAAAATGGCAGCTGTAGATCACTGCAAGCCAATACAAAGTACTGAGCCTAACCATTTCCACCCTGGTTCTATGCATTCAATAGAGTGAAACTAAGAACAGGGAAAGCATCTGAGGCTGATGTTGACACCCCTCTGGACCATCAGAAGTTGAGAGAGAAGGTAGCAGCAAATAGAATGCTGGGATAATTCATCAGGAAACACACTAAGAAAAGTTATGGCCACACTCCTCCAGGCCCTGGTCAGGTTATGCCTCGACTATTATGTGGAGTTCTGGAGGTCATACAGGGAGAACAACATCAGGCTGCTGGAAGGAGTCCAAGGGAAATTTACCAAAATGGAGTGTGATACAGAGGGGGGGGGTATTAAACTAAAGAGTAGCAGAGCTGGAGCTTTACTTATTGCAGACTTTAAAAATGTTTTGGGAGGTCTTGATTTGGGTGTACAATATGTCAAAGAGATGTGAAAAGGTCATCTTGAGCAGAAAGCATATAGAGGGGATGGGGGAGCAAGTAGACTGCACAGACTCCTTTGCTCTGCAAAATTACTTCTGCATAGACAGGGTTGAGGACTTGTGGAATGCAGTTTTGTTAGGAGTGATGGTGAAGTCCAAAGAGACAATTGCACTTGAGTGAAGGGAAGACAGGGCTGGAGGACAGGTAGAATGTTAAATCATAGGATCACAGGAAGTTACGAGGCTAATGGCCCTAGGTTCCTTACAAGTCTAGCCAAGTTCTACCCTTATTTCCATGATCAGCACCTATTGCCCCTGTCCAAAAGGGACACAGGTGAAACCCTCGGGGTAAATTTACAGTTACCCATCAAATAGTCCATATCACATTTGAAGAGGGCCAACAAGGTGCTCTCTTTGACATGAAGTGGGAGTCTGTTCAAAAGGCATGGTAACCTCAGAGACAAATCTGTCCCTCCAGCAGGTTCTATTAATGTCAGATACCAGGTTAACGTCTTTAGAGTGAGTAACCTGTGTACCATTTAACTTGCGGATATGCAGCATTTCCAATAAAGGAGGTTCAGAGACTGCCTTATATGCAAGGCACAGATCACCTCTAAGTAGTCTGTATGGGACAGAATAAAGTGACAGTGATTTCAGACAATCCACATAGGACAGATACTGAAGACCTTGAATTTTCCTTGTGAGGAACCTTGGTGATCTCTCCAGTTGCTGCAGGTGCTTGGAAAGGTACATACCAAAAAGGGCATTGTACTCAATTATTGGCCTGATGAGGGAAGAGTACGGGGAGGTTGTAACTTCTTTTCTTCTGGAGGCAATGCCCTTACTTATGAGATCAGCAATATAGAAAGCCTTTCTTACCACTGTGGAGACATGGTAATCAATGGCAAGGTCACTGTTAACCTGTGTGCCCAGGTCTCTCACCACTGTGTGTGTACTTAGGGGTGTTGCTATTGATGTGGTAGTTAGCAGGAACATCACTCTTACCGAAAGGGATGATAATACATTTCTTTTGCATTGAGTTTAAGGCCATGACTTTGTGCACTTAAAGGCCAGACCAGACACACTTACTGCTTCTTTCTGCCTTCAATTGAGTGTTTCTGGATGAAGGGATACATAAATGTCACAGTTCTGAATACTAATGCTGCCTAAATTATATACTACATTCTTAAAACCAATTACAACCTACACTCAGCAGCGTAAAACAGATGATTCCCAGTGTCTCCTGTGTAAAAAGCTTACTGGTCCAGAGGTTTAAATCCAGTACACAAAATGGAAATAAATTCAGTTTGTTCAGTTTATCCTTTACAAGGAGTCTAGGATAAGTGTTGGAATAATGAATCAGTATAGGATACATAGTGGATAAAAATATAATGCATATGAGCCCATACAAAACATTAATAGTAGAAAGCAGACAGCTTGGCAAAGAATTCTGTGAATGCACAAATATATGAAAATAACAAAATGAGTAATTAAAAGTAATCTATACCCAACAGAATCTCTGCACCCAGCAGGGGGATAGCTGTAGTTTCCTTTTGAGCATAAAAACACAGAACCTCTACAAGTTATTCTTGTCCAGCTCATTATTCACAATCCAAAGTTCTAGGATTATAAAATGGAATTCAGACTTTCAGTACCTGTGGTTTCTTTTTTCACATTTCTTTCAATCTTTTCATTAAAATTAATGCTGAAAAAAGTGAATGCCTCTATCACCCAATTTTACCTAATTCATCCCTTTATACAAGCCCTGACTCTGCACCCACTCTTCAAATTGGGTTTCAAAGTTCCATGTGGTGTAAGACATCTCACCTTCCCCAATGATTTTTGGCCAGTCCTGTTGACTAATGGAACTGTCAGTTATGTAAACCAGCAATCACAGCCCCATTTAGTCATAGCCAAAACAGCTTTCAAATCATCTCCCCTATCCACTATGCTCCACACTGCAAAAAACAGCCATGCCTCCAATTCCACAACCTAATGATGTCATACCCAAGAACAATTACTAACATAGCAGCCTACCTACTACTTGGAGGAGATATTCACCCCAACCCAGGACCAATAACAAACAAACAATAGGCCGAGCTACCAACCAGCACTTAAACAAAAACTCAATGACCTACTAATACTTAATTTAAACATTTGCAGTATTATGAACAAAATAGAAGAAATACACTCAGCCATTGCCCTATATGACCCAGACATACTGATAATAACTGAGACATGGCTTAGACCACATATCAAGGACAACTCCATAACCCCTCCCAAATACATCATCTTAAGAGTAGACAGACTACACAAAAAAGGTAGAGGTATAGCCCATAGTTTATAAAATCAACTTAAAACTCCAACTTCTCCAACAGGAACCTCCCAACCCCAAAAATGCTGAAATCATATGCGCCAAACTCCTCATAAACCAGCACAAGCACCTAAATATAATAGGAATCTGTATACCCCCCCAGGAGACAACCTAATCACATTAGAGTCAATACTACAATGGGCCTTCCGCACCTTCTTCCAAGAAACCATAGTTCTAGGCGATGCAACACCCACCAACCATATAAACCTATATACTTTTATCCAACTCATTCAATCACCAATATGCATCGATAAGTCCTCAAAAAAGAGAATCCATACTAGACTGGGTTCTCACAAACCAGCCCAACACTGCCCTTCAATATGGAACACTTCCTAACTCTAAGTGACTACAATCCCACTTTCATTCTCAGGCATAAACTAAAATCAATTAACTCCCCCTCCCTTCTACAAACCCATTACCACAAAAACTTCCCCACAGACCAATTCATAGAAGCCTTAGAATCCTGCAACTGGTCTCCCATCCAAACTCCCCCACTTGATTATGCCGTAGAATACTTCAACTCCACATTGCTAGGCATCCTCAATCATCTAGCCCCAATCAAAACAATTAGAATACGCAGCAACCCTTCCCCATGGCTACAAAGCACAACTAGGGCCTTACTAAAAGATAGGGATAAGGCTTGGAAAACCTGGCGCCAACACAAAACATTCATAACTAGGCAATTATACCTTGTACTCAGAAACAAGGCTAAGAAACAAGTTAAGACAGACAAACAAAATTACTGCATTTCCCTACAAAGAAAATTTAGTAACAACCCACAAAAATTCTGGGCCACAGTTAACATCCTCTAACCCAGTAAAGCAACAACTCCACCACCCAATATAGTCTGGTCAAATTACACATATAGCCGCCACTTTCAACGACTACTTCACTACTTCTATTCTTAAACTAATAAATACTAAACCCAACAATCTCCTCCAACTTCCCACACAACAGTCTAAGGCTACCCCCTTCTCACTTAAGCCAGTACCAGTATTTAGTATCCAAAAACTCTTAGCAAAACTTAAACTTACCACCCTTGCTGCCGACAATCTCCCAGCCAAATAGCATCTACAGCCATAGCCTACCCGATCACACTAATAATAAACAGATCTATCACTGAATACACACTGTTCCAACCTTGTGGAAAACCTCCTACATTATTCCCCTCCACAAAGGAGGTTCATCCACTGACATCTCCAACTATCAACCCATTGCTATCCTCTCACCACTATCCAAAATCCTAGAAAGATGTATTCACCATCAACTCCTCACTCAGCTTCTAACAACTCCTATCCAACTTCCAACATGGCTTCCGTCCATTCCACAGCACCACCACTGCTCTAATTAACTTCACCAACATAACACATACAGAAACCAGGGTAATCTTGTCTCGGCCACCTTTCTAGACTTATCCAAAGCCTTCGATACAGTTTCCCACAATAAACTCTTAATCTGCCTCACCAATGTCAACCTTGACAGCCCCTCCATACAGTGGTTTAAAAGCTATCTGGACAATCGCCATGAATCTGTCAAATGGACTAACTGCCTATGCCCCCCATTACCAGTCACAGTTGGTGTACCCCAAGGCTCCATCCTAGGCCCCCTCCTGTTCAACATCTTTACAAATCAACTCCACCCCGCAACTGCAGGTGCCAAAATTGTACAATACGTTGACGATACAACCCTAATCTGCTCTGCATCCAACATTAAACTTCTGCAACAAAAAAACAACAATCCTTCACTGACATAGAATATTGGCTCAATAATTCCCAACTAATATTAAACCCAAAGAAAACACAGCTTATGCTGTTCCACCCTACCAAAACTCAGGATGTCACCTTTTCCATATCCTCAGGTAATAGGACTCTCATCACCCCAGTACCAGAAGCTAAGTTACTTGGATTCACCATTGACCAACAACTAAAGTACAACAAACACATATCTCTCACTGTCGCCAAAGTTCACAGAAAGCTAGGGACCCTACATCACTGCAAATGATACCCAACTTCAGAAGCTAGAATCACCATAGCCAGAACACACCTAGCAACTATCTTATATGCATGTCCAGTATTAACAAACCTAAATAAAACTGACCTTAAACTCTCCACATGCTATAATAAAATTGTCAGATTCGCTGCAAACACCAGATCACGGTCCCACCACTGCCAATCCCTGAACAAACTGCACTGGTTAGAATTCCCAAATTTACCACAATACCCCCAACTCAACCTGGCACACCAAATACTACACTATCCTGAAAAAAAACTACTCTGTCCGGCCTCATAACCTTCTACAACCCTAACAGGCAGTTACTATCTACCAACAAAGCCCTCCTAGAAAACGTCCAATGTATAAATAGCTCGGGCAACTCTCTCTTCACCAGTGAAGCTGCAAAAAAATGGAATATCCTGCCTCCTGACCTCAGACTTCAAACATGTACAACCACCTTCAAAACCCAATTAAAATCATACATACACACCAATCATTTATGTACCTGCAAAGGACCTCCCTGAACTCCCAATCTGCTAATGGAGGGTATTTGCAGGAGGACCTCTCTGAACTCCCAATCTGCCAATGGAGGGTATTTGCAGGAGGACCTCTCTGTAATCCCATTCTGCTTACGAAGAGTCCACTCAAACATTCTACTGTATTTCATCCTCTCTTTTTATATTTTGTAAATATTGTTTGCATGCTTATAGTATACTACAGTGCTACTTGACTATGGAGTAGTACACTTATTCTTGTATGCAAGTCCTCTGTACTACTGTATTAACCTTTTATATTTGCAACCTGTGTTATTGCTATATATATTGTTTATATTCTGTAATTTTTTTCTGGGACTTTTCCCCACAGAACTCCACTGAAAACGGACACCATCTGCCCAGTTGGACCATCCTGGTAAACAAATGCTAAATAAATAAATTATTCATTTAATTTCTACTGAATCACTCCTCTTGGTGTCATGATTGGTAAAAAAACATAGTCCTTATCTAGAGGAGAGAGATTAGACTTATTAGTACATAAAGCCTGAAATAACCAACTGATCTGAGAGCCAGGAGACTGGCGACTGGCGACTGGCGACTGGCGACTGGCGACCCCCCCCCCCCCCACCAACAGCAAGCACTGGTTTTCCTGAACTTTCCAGTTTCACACATCTTGCAGCAATGATGTCTGAGGGTCAAGGACTGTATATTTTACACAAAGACCATTTTGTCTACACAATGCATACTATCTTGAACCCAAGTGTTTTAAGTTTGTGACATTTTCACTAAGACAGGAATCTTATGTAACAGTAATGCTGGCTACTTATCTGTATGGTTGCTGTATTATTTACTATTTTAAAGCTTTGTATCAATGGTCACTCTGGGAATGCCCTAGTCTTGGTATTCTAAAAGGTATACATCTTAATGTGCATTGCAGATCGTTATCATATCTCAATCACATGAGAATTGTACACATATACATATATGTATATGTATATATAAAGATAGATATACAAAAACACAAACACATACATACATGGGGGGACAGTAATGTTGCTTCATAACTAAACCTGACTACACTTACATAAATTGTATTATTAATTCAGGCCATCTAAACATAAGTAATCACATGCTACAAGTTTCATAGATTTTCTTGAATGGCTCATCTCCAATCTTTAAGATATTTATTCTCTGTCTGAATGTCAAATTTTTGTCCTCCTCTGTAGTTACTTTCCCAAAGTTGATATGCAGACAGACTTCTAAATGTTAATTTGCATCCCATTTAGATTTAGAGGGTCATTAATTCTATTCAAATACTGCAGAGTCCCTATTATATACATTGGCTGACCTTCTGACATACGGGCCACTAGCTAAACCAAAATTAAAGACATGAGTGAACACACTATCCCTATGCGACTGAGCTAACTAACCCTTCCCTCCTTCAATTTTTTCATGGGAAACAGATGCAGAGAATTGTGCTTACTAGCTAGTGATGCACAGTAGCCTCTGTATCTGTTTGGTAATTTGCTATAATCATGTTTCTGAAAATGTCAAATTACTGGACTAAATCTCCTAAAGATAAGATAATAAGAGATGGAACATTTTCTATCACTGCACAGGCTTTATGAAGCACACAAGCACATATCCCATATGTGTCAATGGGGAGACATCAAGAATGCAGGTTTATGAAGGTTTGATACAAAACAAAGATGTCAATGATGCTTACTCCTTCTTTGCATTTGACCCTTTGAACTTGGTTTCCAGCCCTCCAAAGAAGCCCTTCACATTTTCTGTTTTGGCTGAAGTATTTTTCAGTAGGCGCTCTGCAATGTCTTTTTTCTCAGCCAGCCAACTATTGGCAGACTTTAGGTAGGAGTCGATGCCTGTTGGTTTTTCCTCCTTAAGTTCTGTAGGCTGTGGTTGATTTTTTCCTGTTAACAGCAAAGAAAATATAAATATTACTTTTGTTCTTTGAGTAGCTCCTCTTCTCCTATATCCTTAAAAACATTTCAGTTTACTTAAACAGTGCTAATCAGAAAGCCAAGACTACAGATACTGCCACGTCACTGGAAGGGGAAAAAATAGGGAATGGATAAGTTACATCTCATAGCCAACGGGTAACTTACTCATTTACTGTGTCTGTTCTATCCCATTATATCGCTCTCTCGCTTCTTTCCTTTTACAATTTTCCTTGGGTTATTATGTCTCAAACCAGAAAAGACTTACTGAGACATAACACAAAAGTGATTTTTTTCAAACTTAATGGGACACGGACTCCACATGAAATGCCTAAGGTGACCTCCTTGAAAAGAACGTTACTCCCTAGTAAAATGTTTAAGGTGGACTTCATGAAGATAACCACATTATTTAAAGAAGTGTTCTGTCTTCCAGCATTAAAAGACTAAAGCTGTACCAATTTCCATATTTGTGTATGCCTAGTACAAAAATATCCCCTATGACTATTAAGTTATTCTCCAGTTAAGAGCTTTACCCAAACTCAGGATCATATGGGAGTTGGAGACTATCATGTCATTAAGTCAGTGCATGACAGAGAAGCTATTCTGGATCGCATACCAGTCTACAGCAGTTTACAGTCCTAAACTGATGCACGCACTCTCTCACACACACGCACGTGCCCTCTCTCACACATGCACGCTCACACACACACACACACACACACACACACACACACACACACACACACACACACACTCTCTCACACATGCATGTGCAATCTCACACGCTCACTCGCACGCTTGTGCACACTCGCAAACCATTCCAGGCACATCTACAGGCAATTTGAAACATCAATAAGTCAGATATGGCATGTATTTGGAATGTTGGCAGAAACTGAAGCATCCACCTAAATCCCACACAGATGAGGATTCCAAAGAAAAGACACCCCAACCATGAATCAAATTACAGAACCCAGTATTGTGTGGCAGCAACACTAACCATTGCATTGCTTTAATAATGAAGATGCAGTTTATAACTAAATGGACAGTGACCTAAGAATGAAGATGCACTTTATAAATAACGGACAGTACACACAAACACCCAGTCTCCTCCTGTCCAAGAGGGGTTTTAAGGAACAAGCTGTACTTGGTACCAAGTGCTATCATCTCTACAAGTGATGTGGCATTCTTCTCCTTTAAAATCATATTGATTTCTTAAGTCCACCATTATTTTATTACACTTGGGCAACAAACACAGAGTGGGATTGTGGGTGATATGGTTGTATAACAACCACTTCAGGCTGAGGTATGGGACAGCCAGCATTTCAACCACTTATTAAATGCTAGGCTACCTTAAAAACAAGTCTCTAGGATACATTACTGACACTATCAGGCATAGCCGGCCTTAGGCATAGGCCAACTAGGCGGCCGCCTAGGGCGCCGCTCTAGCAGGGGAGCTTTTCCAGTATTTATTTGGTGTAGGTAGACCAGGATGGGGGCACCAAGTGGTGTGGTGGAGGACGCCATGGAGCCCTTTTGCCTAGGGCACCAGCTGACCTAAGGCCGCTCCAGAGGAGCCCTTCGTAGAAAAAGTTATGCATTTTTAAAACATATCCAGGTGGTAGCTTTGATGTGACAATAGCTCAACTCAAAAGTACCATTGGTCAGTTACGAAAGAAGGATTCTTATACACATTTTATAATATATTCTTCCATATGCATCTGATTAGGGTATGGATTTTATGTTTTGTCTGTAATTTACATATGCAAACCACCTACTTCCAAAGCTCACTAATCTTGCAGAAATAACTGTATATTCTTTTAACAAACACACAACCTGATTAAACTATTTCAAAATCACTCCAGTCAGTGTGTGATGTTTACAGTATACCCCATTGCATGAGATTAAATCATGTTCTAAGACAACAGAAATGAACTGCTCATGATTGCAATGCAGCCTACCTAGATCTGGATATAAACTAGAATACATAAGGAATCATTAGACTAAATGTGACCTGAAAAGGATAAATTGAAGGCAGTTTTGTCATACCCATCTACCTATTTCCCAGTTGCCAGGATATACCGTCAGTCTATATTATCTGATGCCTCATAAACCTACCTTTTTTGCCTTTTGACTTTGTAGGTTTCTTGTTCATCAAGGCTGTAAGGGTCTCAAAATGGCAACATAAGGTAAAGGCACATGGATTATCCAATGGTTTACAAGTAAAAACAGGCAGTCTCTGTTTAATTAAAACTGCTAAACAAAACCCATTATATTTATCACATGTATTACTAAATTTTTCCACTGTTTCTGAGTTTACTGCCACAATGAAGAGGCAGCTGCATTCACTTGTCATCAAAAACCTTGATCATTACATGGTTCTTTTTTCTCCCCAACCATCAGCCATACCATTCCCTACCCAACTGTACCCATTCATTTCCCTTTTATAAGGGGTGTTTAATCATATAATCGATCAGGGGAATTTTTTGTGCACCCCCCCCCCCCAGTATGAGGTATGCAAATGTGGAGGCCTCAAAATCACTTCTGTTGTGCATATGTACTCCTGCACCAGTAGCGGCTGGTGACATCAAAGTGGGGTGGGTGCTGCAGGAAGGAAATGAATGAGTGGGGTTAACTGAAATGGGAAAGAAATACATTAGAGCAGTTTACTTGTGATTAAACAGCTGCAAGGGACAGTCAATCCTCATCCACAGACTGCCTTTGTACACATCTTCTTTAGCTACTTTTATGTCTGACTGTGATTAACAGAGCTGGTCTTAGTTTACATGGAGTCCTAGATAAAGGACTCCATGATATCTTCCCCTGACTACAAAGTTTGTCCTCCTGTACTCCCCATTCCATCCCTGGTTTACCCACATCTTGTCCTTCCCACACAATCCAGACAGATTACTTTGTTTATTTTCACCAATTTATAATTGTATTATTTCCTCACCTTTCGAACACATGCTAAACCACTATGACTGTAGTGTAATAACTGTGAAATTAATAACATAATTAATCCAGAGGTCTGGGGACTGCTATATCCCCAGAACCATGCTATGATGTGCATTTTAGAGCTTTTCCCCAACCATTTTACCCAATGGTGGCCTAAACACAATCATCAATAAGAAAAGAAAAGAAATTCAATCCTACTAATTTTATTTCAAGGAAGAAATAAGCTGTGCCCAAAGTATAATATTTAAAATTGATAAAGATAGTATGTCTCAATAATCTGAGAAGAAACATGACTGTGATGATTCATAAATCATAATTCAGGAATAGTGCCAGCCTCCCTACCCCTCCAAAAAAGATATTAACCTTCTTTGCATTCCTTCTAGAGTTAGACTGGGATACAAGTGAAAATATACATAGCTACAGGAATATATTTCAATCGCTGCTAACAAACGTATACATATCATGCCTCCTCACCATATTGTTAAGACAGCCACCTTCTTTATACCTCTCTAATGTTATGCTAAGAAGAATTTGAAAAAAGAAATATTCACTGTGCTATGCTTCTTGTCAGATGTATATACACAGTGTGACTTGTCTCCTTACCTACAAGCACAAAAGTTAGCCATCTGTGTACACATCTGAAGTCTGAGTCTGAAAAAAGTGAAACAATAATGATCACAGTAATGCATTTTAACTTGTTGCTGTTAGAGGATACAGTGTCCTAGACAAATTACAGTGACTTTGGTCAGACAACATTTGGTTAAGAAAGTTAAATAAACACCACAGTGTCTCTGTCATTGCAGAATCTATTGGAACCCTTCTGTACAGAGCTGTGAGCAGGACTGATTTTAGAATAGGAGGAGCCCAAGACAGAGGCTGTGCCAAAATCCTCCTATACAGCTGAGAGCTCTAGAGGGCTGAAGTCCCCCAGAAGTTGCATTTTGACTATTCTGGAAAGATAATTACTTAGCTGTTCATTTTTTACAACTAGCCATAAAAGATGCATGCTCCCCAATGCTGTGATGAAACTAATGATGTATTCTCATGTATATCCACCTACTGACATTGCCCCTGGCAAGTTAGGTCTGTAACAAAACACACACACACACACACACACACACACACACACACACACACACACACACACACACACACACACGTTATCTTTAGGCAAAACAGAGGAATGTAAATTCACTTACATGGATAAAACCCACACAGCATAAGGGTAGACATGTAGCCCACACACAAAAGCCAGAAGCATAACCAGTGAACCAAGCATTTTACTGCCTTTTGCTTGTCAGTGAGTTCTAGGGAAAAATGTTGATGTTTTCAGGGAAATTCCATATGTATGCCTGTAAAGCCTTTAGAGCTGCATCCATCAGATTTCATACACAGATTTAATATTCCTTACTTGTAGGTTGTCAGATGTGTGTGGGTTTTGCTCTGAAAATCCAAGTAAGCTGAGAAGCACTTTCATGCCTAAAGCCAATTATGCAGGCTATGGAGTCATAACACCATCGTACTTCTACTGGAGAATCCTGAAGGAATAGGGAAGTGAGAGTATCCTACTAATGAATACAATATTAAAGGATGAAAAAAACACTTCACTGCATTAAATAGGCTGGAAAACATTAACTGGTGAAGCATTTCCCACTCCCTGGATTTAGTGTCTGCTTTACCTGTTTACCTCTTCTCAAGAATTTGAAAGCAGATGTCAGTAGCTTCCAACACACCTTGCCAAGCTTCATCAACATCCGCCTCCTCTTCCTTGTAACCATTTTTCTATATGGGAGTCAGGATGTTGTGTCCACTGTTGCCATCTCTCTCTCTCTCAATTCATTACCTCTGTCCTACCTTCAACAACTATGCCTGACTGTCGCAGGTCTTCTCTTACACATTTCATCCATCTCTTTGCTGGATGCCCTCCCTTCCTCTAGTTCTTCCTGCCTGTCCCAAATTATCTTTACCAGACTACCTTCTGCTTTCAGGTACTATGTGCGCAAACCATCGTAGTCTGTTTTCTTTGACCTTCTCTGCAATTGGAGCTATTTGGGCTTCTGCTCTGATGTCTTCATTTCTACATCTGTCCCACAGTGTGTTTCCTACCACCCATCAAAGGCTCTTCATCTGCATCACCTCTAGCTTCCTCAACTGCTCTGCTTTCACTGCTCAGGTTTCTGTACTGTACAGTAGTACTGGACATACAACTTTTTATATACCTTACTTTTCAGCTTCTTTGGCATTCTGCTGTTATACAATACCCTGACAGTCTGTGCCAGTTGGCTGTAGCACCTCTGAGTCTAGGTTTGACCTCCTCAGACTTCTCAACCACCCCTCCTAGGCATTTGAAGCGGTTAACCTATTCCACTGTTTTCTATCTTAATTCACATCTTCTGATTTCTCCCATTTGCTGCCATTACAGTGGTATCATCTGTACTCGAGTGTGCCTTCAGTTTTGCATTCTATTCCCTAGCCTTTACCAAAGTACTTGTTCAGACTATGGATGTAATGTTGCATCATCTGCAATATCAGCAGCTTTGTTGGTCTGTCCCCTCCAACCAGTTTGCTATGGTAGTCCATCACCAGTATGAACAGCAATGGGCTCAGAACCCCTCTGTGAATCTGAACACTGTTAGTAACTGTGTCATTGTGTTCTTGTATATAACCTGCACTAATTACACCAATGTTTCTGGGACTTCAAACTATCGCAGGAATGCCCAATCAGCTTTCTTGGGACCTTGTCATGTGCTTTCTCCAAGGCTAGGAATGCCCAGATGGACTCTTTCCTAACCACTAGTTTCTTCTGAACTACCTGTCTCACTGCAAACAGGTCAGTTTTGCTAGATCTTGATCTGAGCCTGAACTGCTCATTATGTTCATAGGTTCATAGGTTAGTACTAGGCTAACTGCCCTTGCGAGCCATTTTAAGCCTAGCCAATTATCCCCTGTGAGATTCAAACCCTGCACCCTGTGTTTGTAAGGCAAACACCTTAACCATTCGGCCACTCTCCCAACCATCTGACTTTTTACTATGTGTATTTGTTTACTGATCACCTACTCCAGAATGTTCATGTAATGTGACAAGAGTTTGATACCTCTATACTGTCCACAGCTGTGAAATATCCACTTTGGAGAATAAGCATACTAGTGCCAGTGTACAAGTACAGTCATGTAGGATAGGATTTTCTCTGTACTGTTACAAGTACCCTCAGGAGCCATTTCTCCTCTAACTCATGCAGCATCTTGATCATATCTGCCATAACGTCATCTGAGCCTGCTGTTTTCCAAGACTTATTTTCTTTAGTGCTGTTTTTCTTCTATGGAAGACTTCTTCCGCTTTCATCTAGGGCATATGGGTTCTGTGGGGTTTTGTTCATCAAACAATGCTGGAAATGCTCCTTTCATCTGCCTTTGATGTCTTTTGGACTGAACAAGTTGTTGCTGACATCCCTTATGAAGAGTGTATTTAGCTTTCTGTCTTAGCCCTGCAACCTGACAGTTTCTTTGTGCCATCTACACAGTCACTTTCCAGAAGCTGACAGACTGCCTTTTATGATGTCTTGTTCTTAACTACTGCAACTGCATTCTTATACTCTTTGTTAACCAACCAGTATTCTTTCTTAGACTGGTCCATCTGTTCTCTCCCCCACTTTTTCCTGCATTTCTTTCTTTTGATGATTTTCTGGATTTCTGCATTCCAACTCCAGCCTTCCTTATGCACTTTATTTCGATGCCTAGCTTGTCCACATATCTGTTCTATTGTCCCCATATGTACATGCCATTTTGAGGTGCTGCCATTCTTCTGTAACTCCAACTAATTCCTTTTCTTCCTGAGCTGCTAGAGCCTCTAGTATTTCCCTGAATTATTGGGCTTTCTCCTCCAGATCTTAAGCCTAGTTTCTGTTGACTTTAGTGCCTTCTCTGACCACTACTTGCAGCTGATTTTGGTAACCAGTGGTTTATGATGTGTAGTGACTAAATCACTGGGGATGACTTTGCAATCGCTGATTCCACGCCAGTGCCCTTTCCTTTTTAGGAAGAAGTCTACCAGGCTTGGATGTTGGCTACTCTTGTATGTGATTTTGTGACCATCTCTCATGCAGAACCATGTGTTGGCCACCATCAAGCCATTTGCCAGACAGAAGTCAAGAATGACCTCTCCTTTTTCATTTCTATTGCCCCACCCACAAGAACAGGCAGTCCTCATTTGGTGTTCTGTATTTTAAAATATGTGCCTTCAGCTCCCCCATTATCAACACCAAGTCATGTTGTCCTGCTTTATCTATTAGGTCCTGCAACTGCTGCATGAATGCACTCTTTTCCTCACTAATACAACCATGCTGTGGGGCATAGGCTGAGATTAAGAATACTGCCCTATCCTTACACTGCCATGAGTCTGGTCATTAATTCTGATAACAGCACTCACTGTCTTCTGAAGCCTTTCCCTCACCTCAATTCCCACCTCATTTCTAGTCTGTCCTTCTGAGTAGTAGACTCTGGATCCCAAGCCAAGTGGCTTTGTTGCACTGCCCTTCCATATCACTTCCGGGATATAGAGGATGTCCAGCTTTTGTCTTGCCATCATGTCATCCACTTCCAAGCGCCATCCTGTCAGTGAAACTACACCATCCTTAGTTCATGTTTGGCAGGTTGAATGGTTTTGCATCCAGCTTTCACTCTTTCGCTCAACAGAGCTATCTCAGGTAACCCAAGCTGCACAATTGGACGCCAGCCTGCCAGTAGCTTACTGACTCTGGGTTGCTGGGCTTTTATGGTTGGCATACAGTTGCCAATGGAGTACAAAAGCCACTGCCACCATTAGCACGGTTCCCTAATGTAGGTCAATGCTAAATGCCAATACCCATTTTTAGCATCATTAGTTAACACAATCAAATCACCTAGAGACAGTTTTTTACTGTGTTAAGTAGCTATCCCTAACATGGCCCACCATATGAAATCAGTGTTTTATCTATAGGATAGTGCTCACAACAGTTGAAGCCAAAAGTGGTTGTCTATACAACTCTTTAGTCCAAGTACCATCTAGATTCAGTGGTGCTGACCACAACTCCATACTTGGGTGAGTTTGATGTGAAAAGCTAGGCTTCATATCGCATTGGAAGTATACTGGATATGGAGGTCAATTACTTTAAAAGTTGACATTAACACTAATTTGAATATTTCTATGCCTCTTAAATTCACTTCAGATTCTTCATCCATTAAAGGTATAAGGATATGTCTTGGCATGCATCACCAAAGCTGTGCAGAATGTAAAAAATAATGCTTTTGTTAATGTAAGTAACCTTAATTATAAGAAAATATTTGATAACCAAAAAGTTACACTAATCATGAAGTCTTGTAGTGCTTCATGAGACTGGTCACTCCCTTTAGCTGCTCTTTTGGCTGAAAGTGACCTAAAGCATCTTTTTATATTTACAATGTTTTTCAATGCGATTCTATTGTCAATGGTAAGGTTACTGGTTGTGTACAAGATGCTATAATTCAATTTTAGAAACAGTGAGGAATTGATGCTTGCAGATGATCAGACTAACCATAACGGTTACTTCAAGGATGTGATGTTGTCATCTACTGTAAAAGGCAATTACAGGCCAGTTATGCATGTCTGGAAATGAGATTTAGATGTTGCCCTTGGAGCTGTTCAGCAATAAATGAAAGGGTATTCAGATTTGTTATATTATGTGAAGATCTTTGAGCTATGTGAAGTTTGGAAACAGTCAGATTGAATTCTTATAAACATAGCATGATTAACTTGCTAAACCTGGATTATCGATTTCTGTACACTGATCAGAAGTTGGTTAATATATCTGACCTGGTGATGCACTGTATATACAACATAACAGCACAAGATCCACTGGGAACAGTAATCATGCATTTAGTTTCTGTCCTTTACCTGTGGCAATAATGGTAAATATTGATAGGCTGGATTCTACTGACCCAAAATGGAGTTCACAAGCTTTGTGCTAACTTCCCCCCTTAGAACTCAGGGTCAAAAAGAGGCATAAAATCCTGGAGATTCAGCATAAACCATAATCCCTTGGCCATCTCCTCTAAGGAAGACATCTTTATGAAATTGATTGTAAACTGACAATGGGAAAACAAAAAATATACTCTGTGCCCAACACCTTTTATTTTAATAAAACTGGTAAGATAAAAGACTCAAATGCATTGGTCTCCTCTATCCTTTTTTTTCTTTTTGACACAAATTTTGGGTGCATATCATTTAAGGTCATTTGTAAGACCATCTACAGCTCACACTAATGAGTTAACTAAAGATAGAACAGAGACCGTCCTAACGTAATTTAGATTATTTTGTATGACTCACAATGTTTGTTTCTTTGGCTTTTATTAAGATACCATTAAAACTGCAGCCTATATAAATTTTCCTTCTAAATCCATCAGTCAAAATTAATTAAAAATATCAAAGTTGTTAGATTGGGTTTTAGCATTTTCCTTACAGTTTTCTGTAATAGGCTTTTAATAGTTTTAGCAACCACATTTATTTACAGGCTCAAAAATACATCAGCAAAGTGGGTGAATGCTGACTTCATCCAAAATTCAGTAGCAAGATTTAGCAACTTAGATTTTCCTACAGTTTTCTTCTGAAAGCTGAACATCTTCTGAAAATTTTATCCAGAAGACCTGCATTCACATGAAAATATAAGTTTTTCCCATTTGAATATTTTTATCAAAGAATTTCTAACATGGTGAAATTATTAAACCAGCACTAAACTCATATCCTGTATAAAGCAGTGTAATCTAATAACAAAAAGAAAAAGACAGAGTAAGACTGATTTCAGAGTGAAATCTTCAGCACCTCACCTAAAAAAACTTATTTACCAACTGAACTCATCTTGCAAAGACTCCTCTCATCTAAAAGATGCATACTCTGTCTTCAACGTCTGCAGCTCCAGTTGGCCAAGTGTTCTCTGGTCAAGGGTATATTCCTACCTTAAATAGACTATGTCCCAATTGTTACAGCTAATGCATCTTTACACAACAAGCATCAAATACAGATATGTTAAAAAAATACCCTAACTGATTTGTTTACTACATACCATCATCTTGCCCATCATAATCAGTTTTTTCATTAAAAGAAAGAAAACCATAATTCATCAAAACAAGATAATAATAATAATAATACGCATGGTAAGGTACAATTCCTAAAAGTACAGAATAAATAATTAACCAGTTTAACTTAGGAGTACAGATATACAACCAAATCAGAATTTAAATCCATTCTCACTAACCATCATTAGACTTGCTTCATGCACTGAACATCTAATGTATTGCCCACATTTGAATAATCACCTTTCCACCATACCTGTCATCAACAGTCTTTCACCCCCAACAGACCTCCACTATATTTTATTGTGCTACAAAGTCTCTGCTCCAGTAAGACAGACATCTGATCATTTCCCTATGTTTAGTTTGATATTTCTTATTGAAACATTTACTTCCATTTCAATACATCACCTGTAATACCCTTTAAGTTCTGTATCTGGGGTGCTTCATTTTTTTCCACTTCCTAGTAAATAGTATTTTCCACAGTCACTAACAGAAGTAATAGGTGGGCTTGGGGTAGAGTCAAGCTGTCCATTGTAAAACAACATGAAAAGTATCTGGGTCAATTCAATCAGCTGGGGAAATAAACCATTTAGATCTTGGAGCTCTCTTTTGTCAATTCCTTAAGGACCAGATAGGCCAAAAAGATGTACTCCCATGTGTCCCCTCTTTGTTTGTACATCATCAGCAGATACTTCCTACCTGAGGCAATATATGTTCAAGTCTTTCTGAGGTATACCTGTAAAAGCACATTGATGTGAAAATCCTGTTCTTCCTAGTTTTAGTAGTCTATCAAGAGAGAAATACCAAATCATAGTGGAAATGTATTTAATAATCTTCACCAGCCATCTAGTCCCATACTCCTTAAGCTTCCTCTGGACCCATTTATAGTTTCAGATGAACCCTTTGAGCTTTTCTGATTAATCCCACCCAAAAGAGAGCATATCATGTATGGTATTAAGTATGATGCTATACAATAGAAAAGCTCCCAACAGCAAGTTTGTTTGAGGCAAAAGCACTTAGAAAGTGAAAAAGTTCATTAAAGTTAATTGTTTTATTTTTACACACTATGGTCTTTTTTAGATCAAGTATGATACTATCTTAGGTTGCCATTAAGCTGAGAGGTCCACTACTGTCATCTTTTTGGCAATAGCTATACTTAAGCACTAAGCATTAAGTTATACTTAAGCAAAAATTCATCCTAGTTTGATTCCAATCCATTCAACTGTCCACTAAGCTTATTTAATCCCCCCAACAAAAAAAAGTAAATCTTGATCCTCATTATCCTTTCATTTCCTAATCCCACCTCAGAACCCATCCCTATGTATGAAGTACCATCTGGGATTGTGAACTAACCCTTTTATGTATCATAACCCTCTTCAAACAAGTTAACGTTTGGCCTAGGAGGGAATGCAATTTTTCATCATGCCTTCAAGTAGCATTAAATGTACTCTGGTCTTTATTTTCCCACAGGAAAAGAGATTCTTCAAGGCCGTTTCATAACTATTTGCCATAACAAATGTAAAATCTTCACTTGGACCATCACTAAATATGTAAGTGGATAAATTCACAGTCTTCCCAAATCCTTTTGTGAGAGCAACTTGATTTATCAGACTTCTTGGTATGTGTCCCCCTCTATTAAGTTTTATAACGCACCTTGGAACTCTCATGAAACACTTAAAAGGATACCCTAGCAATGACTGAAATACATATATATATATATATATATATATATATATATATATATATATACACACATCAATGGAAGCAGAGAAAAATAAAGCCTTCATCCTCTAGTCAGGCTCCAGTAGGATCATCTTCCACTTCTTCATATATTCTCTAATCCTCTTCAGACATTCCTCATTGCTTTTATTAGCTAATGAGACAGAAAGAAAGGCAAATCATGCTTTAAATATTTCATACATACAGATTCCCAAAGAAAAGCCAGTCCTCAAGACTTGGGGGGGGGGGTAGGATTCTGCCTGCTGTTCTACTCTTGTTCTTTTAAATACTGTAGACAGAAAATTTACCAAAGGGGGCATGGCCAACATGGTGGCCAGTTAACAGCACGGTTTTATTTTTTTAGCTCTGCTTCATTGTAATATCTCTGACAGGATTTTTTACTAAAAAAAAACTCAAATAGAACATTTCAAAACTTGACGGCTTTATAGCTGAACATCCGCTGAAAGATTTACTACAAAACATAAGTTTGAAACATATCTGCTTTTTCCTGTCAAAAAACTAGAAAGAACTAATTGTCTCAGAATTAACCACTCTTAAGGCCAGTGCAGAGGACAATACAATGAAAAAAGATACAGGCTATACCAAGTAACATCAATGAGTCATCTGTAAACACAGATAAATTAGAAAGCAAAATGGACAATTTTAAAGAGAAATGCAAAGAACAAGTTGAAGTGATGAGTGAATCTCTTTACAACAATTATCACAAATCTCTTCAGCTTGTGGTGTAGCTCACTTGACTATGTCCCTGCGAATGGGTTCTCTCTCGCCCCCCCCCCCCACTTACTGAATCCTTGGCCATTGGCCACATCTGCAGTGAAGAAACCAGCCACAAGGACTCAAGGGCTTTAAGCAGAAAATATGTGACTTGACCACTGTCCCTGCAAACGGGTTCTCTCTCAGTCCCTCACTTGCTGAATCCTTGGCCATTGGCCGCATCTGCAGTGAACCAGCCACAAGGACCCAAAGGCTTTAAACAAAAAATATGTTACTTGATCACTGTCCTTGCGAACGGGTTCTCTCTCAGTCCCCCACTTGCTGAATCCTTGGTCATTGGCCGCATCTGCAGTGAAGAAACCAGCCACAAGGACTCAAGGGCTTTAAACAGAAAATAAGTTACTGTAGGTGTCTAGCTACATTTCCCTCTTAGCCTGCTACTGTAGAAAGTACCCGGTCTAAAGCAGAAATAACTGGCTCTACCCATGGCTAGGGATGGCAGCTGCACCCCCACCCCCATCTGCTGTAAATACATTCCCCAGTTAACTTTTTCTTTTTAGTTATCAGTAAATCAAGATAAAGCTCTAGGCAAAAAGAGGTAACCCAGTAGATACACTGAAATTGCCCACTTGTAAAATAGAGGCAAAAAGGTACTTAAACTGCCTCTTTTTGTCTGCTTCAAACTAGGCATCTACCCAGAAAGGACACAGCTGAAATCAGGTCTATAGATTGTTTTTTCCCTACTAGATTTTAATAACTCCTAACAATTTGGCTATTTAGACACTTACCCTGCAATCTTTAGCCTGGGGGGGGGGTTCTAGCCAGCTCTGTCCACTATGCTCACTCCGCTCCCCTCCCTGCCCCCTATTCCCACCCACCCAAGTACCTCTGCATTTATTCATAGCCTTAACCCCACCGCTAATTGCCAGCAATTAGGCTACACCACTACTCACCCCTCCCCCTACATCGAACATAATCATGCTACTAACTACCTAATATAATAACAATCCTAACCTGCATAGTTCTAGCTCACATTACATCCTACCAAGGCTCCACAGTCACATGCCCCAACAACTTCCACTGTTCTCTCTCAACACCCTTCCTCAAACATTTACACTATAACTACACAACCCCACCACCAAAACCATCCTCCCAATACACACACTCCATTACCAAACACCTAACACACAAAAATAAAATATCCCCAAGATACCATAAGCAATTTACTATGTATATAAAACATATCCTAAACACCCTCTATAAACTAGCCATCGCTGGAGACATCCATCCAAACCCTGGTCCTCCCAAATGCAACCCAACCACAAACTAGTCCAAACAACCCCCCCCCACAACTCGACTCCTAGCCAACAAGAAAACAACAGACCTACTTATGTGTCCCTAAACATCAGAAGCATATGCAATAAAATCCAAGAACTGCACGCCAGCATAAGCATATATTCCCCAGATATTCTCTTCCTAACTGAAACCTGGCTCAAACCTCACATCAAAAGTGAGGAAATACTTCCACCTGAATACATCCTTCACAGACAGATTGTCCAAAAAAGGCGGTGGTGTAGCACTGAAATTTAAACACCACCTCAATATTCAGCTCCTGAACTAATCTGCCCTTCACCACAACAATGAAGAAGTCCTTTATGCCAATCTCAAACTAAATCCAAACAAAACAATCAACATCATAGGATGCTATTTCCCATCAGGGCAAAATATTACACCCCTAGAAAATCTCCTGAGCTGGGCTACTCTACCTCTACCCCAGGAAACCATCATTCTCAGTGACTTTAACATCAACTGGCTATCCTGTAATAACAGTCTCCCAACCATTCACCTTAATCTCCATGGGTTCACTCAAACTCATCCAATCTCCTACCCAAATCAACAAAAACTGTAACAATCATACCTTACTTGACTGGATCCTAGTCAACAACACCCCTCACTCTTACCTAGCAGGCTGCTTACCTGACAGTCTTAGTGACCACTCCCCCACTTTCCTAATTTGGCACCACACAAACAGTCTCAAGCCCATTATCCACAGGCAAATACAGAACAAGTCCAGCTTCAACCCCAACTCCTTCATCTCCTCCCTGCAAAAAATTAACTGGTCACCACTAAAATACCTCAACCTAAATAAGGCTGTCTACTTATTCAACAGTACCTTCCTCTCCATCCTAAACACCCATGCTCCTGTAAGAAATGCCAAAGTCAGATCCAGGCATGCCCCATGGTTACAAAAGACCAGCAGAACCCTAATGAAATCCGGAGAGAAGGCCTAGGAGCACTGGCGACTAACAAAAAAGAACTCATAGGCAAACATTCCTTGAACTGGGCAATAAAGCCAAAAAGCGTATAAAATTAGACAAATCCCTCTACTATAAATCCACCCTAAACTCTACCAACCAAATCCCCAAGCAATTCTGGTCCACTATTAACACTATCCTCCACCCAGGGAAGGTTGATACCCCCAGCCGTCCATTCCCCCCCTCCTCCACCAGTATTGCTGAATCCTTCCAACTAACACTTCACAGAAACTATAACATCTCTAAACAAACAACACTTCCCTACAACAGCCAACCCAACTCCCAACCCTAAACCTCCCACTTATCTTTTCATCTTCACCTCAGTACCTACCTCCAACATAAAAAGACTATTGTCGAAACTTAAACCCATCAAACTCGCAGATGACAACCTCCCCTCTGAATACTTGAAAATTGCAGCTGATACACTAGCCTACCCAATTTCAATTTTAATCAACTGTTCCATAACAGAAGGCTATGTTCCATCGATATGGAAACTATCCCACATTACATCCCTCCACAAAGGCACCCCCTCTCCACCGACCTCTCCAATTACCACCCCACTGCTATCCTCTCCCCTCTCTCCAAGATACTTGAAAAATGTATCAACACCCAGGTCTCCAACTACCTTCTAGCTAATAATCTCCTCTCCAAAACCCAACAGGGTTTCAGGCCATATCACAGCACTACCTCCACTCTGCTCTCCTTCACCAACACTATACTTCATCACAAAAACAATGGCCTCTTCTCTACTGCCATATTTCTAGAACTCACAAAGGCCTTTGACATGGTATCTCATGAGCTACTACTCTCTACTCTCCCCAACCTCTCCTTCTCACAATCAGCTTGCAACTGGTTCCACAGCTATCTACATGGATGCCAGCGATCATTAATCTGAGATAACATATCACCTCGCCTCCCAGTTACTCTCGGAGTTCCCCAAGGGTCTAACCTTGGCCCTCTGCTATTCTCACTTTTCACTAACAACCTACATACTGCCACCACACAAGCATCTTATACAGTATGCAGACAACTCTACTCATCTGCTCTGCCCCCACTCTACTAGAACTACAATAAATCACACAGGAATCATTCTCTTCTGTAGAAAGCTGGCGATCCAATGCTCAGCTCCTACTCAACCAAAGTAAGACAAAACTTCTTCTGTTCCAACCTTCCAAAGCCACCCAAAACACCCCCCCCACTTCAACATTCTTGCAAAAGACAATACCATCATCTCTCCATCAGAACACACAAAATTACTCGGTGTGGAAATAAGCAAACTTATATTTGACACCCACATATCTCTCACAATAAAAAAAGTTCACAAGAAACTTGGTGCATTATATCAAAGGTGCCAATTCCTAACCAAGGAGGCTAGAATCTCCAAAGCCAATTCCCAGCTAATCTCCACCCTACTCTATGCATCCCCCATACTTACCAACCTTAAGACAGACCGACCTACACAAGCTGGATGCTTGTTACAACAAAATTGCTAAATTTGCCACTGGAACCTCCTACTGCAGTCATCATTGTATCTCCCTTAAAGAACTAAACTGGCTAGAACTCCCACAACTCCTTCACTTTAATCAACTCACCTTCACTCATAAACTTAGTAACCACCCCCTTAACATCCCTTCCCTTCAAACCGTTCTCCAACCCTATCACCCCACTAGGCCCCTAAGATAAAGCAACAAAAAGCAACTCACTGTTATCAAACCCAAAAACTCAGCAGGAGAAGCCATATTTTCATGTACCATATCTAAACTTTGGAACAATCTTCCACCCTCTAACTACTCTACCTTCTGGCAACCTTTTCAAGACTGTGCTCAAATTCCACTTAAATTTGCACTGGCTTTGTCCTTGTTCTAATCCAGACTAACACCCCCACACTTACCCTCCCCACCTAGACTCTTAACCCAACTATACTACCGCCACTACTAACCACAGTCAGAAATAGCTAGTTGTCTTTACATACTTTAACATCCTGACAACTTTGTTACTAATATTATAAACAACAAGAAACTATCTTAACTTGCAACATTTACTGTATATACTGTTGATAATCAGTATCTTTTTATTGTATGAAAGCCAGCAACCTGTAATGTTTACTATTGCTGCAACTTTGTATCTCTATTTATCATGTACATGATGTGGAGCTTTTCTCCCCAGGCATCCGCTGAAAAAGGACTTGCGTCCAGTCGGAATTTCTCGGTAAACAAATGTAAATAAATAAAATAGAAAAGGCAATGTGTGATTTTGATGGAAGATTACTTGAAAATATGAATACTGAATTTCTGCTGGAACAAAACTTACTCAGAGAAAAAACAGGAGATTTACAAAACAGATCTAGAAGGAATAACATCAGGATTCCTGAAAAAGAAGAGGGAGACAGTATGATTTAATTCCATAATGCCTGGATGTCTAAAACTTTTAACCTGCATGAAGCTTTTTCCTTTGGCATCAAAAGAGCACACAGATCACTTTCCAACTCATCTTAAAAAAAAATAAATAAATAAATAAAACATCTTCACCAAGGTCAGTGACTGTAAGATTTTTTTTTAAACTCAAAATACGGATTTAGTCTAAAAAGATATATGGACTAATTATCCAGTTAAAATTAAAGAAAATACTGTAATATTTGACAATAACTTTTCAACATTAGTGATGTCAAAGAGAAAAACAATGTGCCACGTACTAAAAGCTTAAAGAAAAAAAAATATTAAAGCACAAATCTTATTTCCAGCAAAAGTAAGGATTCATGTTCTAGAAGGGATAAAGATTTGTAACACCATGAAAGATGCATGGACTTTACACAGAAAAATAAAATCCTAGGAAAAAAAAAACAGAAGAAATGGCTTGGAATCTATCAAATTCTTTGAAGAGAAATGCAACAGATGGTTGGTTAATAAAAGACAAAAACAGTGAAAAACTGAAGGACAAATTAAAATCAATATATTTCATAGTTATGACTTCTTATTAATTTAAAGAAGTGCTTCAGTACTTATGAACAGGTGCTGAATATTACTTTTTACAAAGTAAACCATTCACTTTTTTCTTTCCCTACTTCAAATGTTTACTACTCCCATTTTTAAAATATTAGAGTTTGATTATTTTCACTATACATGAAATTAAAGCTGCATGTTTTCATTTAGAGTTTAAAAGGTTAAGCTACCCATGTTATTAAAAGTTAATTATTATGATGAAACTTATGTTAGGTAGCACACTTTCTGATATCTTGGCACCGGTGAGTAATGTGCAATTAAACAAAATACAAGAAGCAAGAAATAACACTAAAGAGGCATGTTAAGTTACATTCTGTGTTCTTAAAATGATCTAGTAGTGTGCTACTTATAGTATACTTACATGCAATAGCACCTAGGAAGGACATGCTGTGTTATAAACACAGTAAAAAAAATATGGCTTTTTACATATATAAAAGTTATTACTGGAATGTTATCAATCATGTAATTAAGGTAACATTCATACTTTTACAAGTTAAACTTCGATCACACACAACGGTCATCCTTTTAATGCAAGTTTATATGCTCACACAAATAGTGCTCTCTGAATTATTAAATGTTATTTCTTTAAATACAATAATAGTTTTTCAGTGGTTAAACTTTGAAATGTTTTTTGTTGTTTTTTTTAGTAGTTTGGAGAGGTTTAAGGAATTGATGTATAATGTAGCGGTGGCTTGGATTTACTTGCAAGTGTTTTTATGTGAATTGTAATTGATGGACCTTTCATTTTCAAGCCCTTATTATGAAAACCAGCTTCAAACAACTTAGAGAGATGAGCACTTTTGTGATGCTGCGGGTGTTCTGAAAAATTCTAAGAACTGTCCAGGTTACTTCTTCCTGTCTAAAAGTAAATAAGCATAATACTTTAAATCATATGCTAAGATGTCAATGAATACAAGTTAGATAATAAGCAAAAGTCAGTGAATTGCATTCTAAACCATAATCAGTTATTAAACAGTTCTGAATGCTTGCAATATACCAAAATAATTTATATACTAACCTACAGAAAGACACTTCTGATAAAAAAATTAGGATTGTGTTTCTCTGTTATTGTCTCTTTTCAATGATAACAAAAACAACATCTCAGAACAATTATGGAAAGTTAGAATCTTAAAAGGGAAGATTTTTCACATGTTTGTTCAGATACTATTAGATATAAAAATTTACAGAAAAAGTAGGACTGATTCTACCACTAAATTAGAGATAAATACATAAGGGTAAACATAGGTGTTCTATTATATGATATTCTACACTAGGATTACAGCTAAAATATAAAACCTAGGAATACAATAGTAGTACAAGACATAGTACACAAACAGAAATAGAAATATCAAAATAAATACATATATAATTAAAAAATTTAAATAGGTCTACTGGGGTGAAATGTTGGCATAGTGTTAAGGTGTTTACCTTATAAGTATGAGGTGCAGAGTTTGATTCCCAAATGAGGTAATTGGCTGAGCTTGTAATGGTCCACAAGGGCAGTTAGCCTAGTCTAATTTATGAACTTCAGATCCTATGAACAAGTTTACACACAGTAAATAAAATTGAAATCGTGTAACCTATAAATTAATAAATATGAAAATAACTGACTTCCTCCCTACAGTAGGCCAGGGCGATAATGTGAGGTACAGGGAAATATGATTGTGCAGATATTCAGTTTGGTCAACTTATAATAATGGTTCTGAACACCTGCTTAACTTATCAGAATAACTCACTGGCAGGATTTTAGATGTTGCATACTAAAAATATGAGGCACATTAATATGAATCAGACATATGAGCTAAGCATCGTTAGTCTAATGGAGAGCTTAACAGGTAGTTTGTTCAACTTTTTCAACAAATTAGGAATATGTTATTCCATAGTAGTATGTTTTAGGGTTAGATCATTAGGTATTTTTTTTATCTGTTTCAAAAGCTATGTCCAGAGTTGAAAATTTCATATCATTATCTATAAAGTAAATAAGTTCTGTACATAAATGTGACTTCATTATAGCTTTGTTTTTTCTCTTATATAAATGTCTGATTTTTAAATGCATATCTATTAATATTAATGGATTGAATAATCCCAGTAAAGAGGGGGAGTTTGCTCAAATACTTGCAATTACATAATGCTCAAATAGTATTTCTACAGGAAACACATTTACTTAATAAAGATGTAAATAAACTTGCATTAAAGAATTATTTGGTTTTAGCAGGTTTTGGCTTTCAAGCTAAAAGAAGAGTTACCCTCATTTTATGATAGAACTCACCAGTAATGCCTAAAGTAAAAGATACCTATGTTGATAAAAAAGGTACGTTAAGCATTGTTATAACTGAGTGGAACAGAAAACTATATACATTATTGAACTCTTACTGGACTCCAGGGATTGGAGATAAGGATGCAAAAAATTACTCAGATACTATAGCCTATTACATGAAAGCTGAAGTCATAATGTCTGGTGATTTTAATTGTATTTTAACAGACAAAGATTCCACTGAAGACATAAAGCTGAGAATCACATCTTCAGCCAAACACTTAAATTTTGTAAATCTAATGAATTTAAAAGATATATATATAAGCTAACGAAAAAAAACTCACTTCAATTTACCCATTATTTACATAGATATGGAACACAAGCAAATATTGATAACATTTTTTGTCTCAAACAATCTGTTATCACATATCAGAGAAGTTTCCATTACCAGACCATAGTACTATAAATCTTTATTATTATTTTAAAACATGAATTTAATACATCTCAGGGGATTACCAGTGTACATTATTAAAATAAAATGATTCAAGGATTTGTATGTTAAACAGATAAAACATTTCCAAGAAATAAACATGAAAGGTGAAGTATCTGACATTGTCCTGTGGGATTCATTAAAGGCTTCCCTTAAATGGAAGAGTTATAAGCTGGTATATTAGTAAAACAAGAGAATGGGACAAAGAAATGAATACACTATAGGCCAAAATAGACACACTAAAGTTAAATTTAAAACCAAATGACATTACCAGTCAGTCTGAACTTGAAAACAAACACAAAATGTTGAAATTTGAAATTGTAAAGTTTCAATAAACCTGGAAAAACAAACTTCAGGCAAATTCAGTAAATCCTTTAAGTTTGCATAAACTTGCTCTCAGATGACAGAAAATTAATAAACTACATCATATCAAAGAAATTATAGCACATATAAATAATAAGAACAGATATTAAAGGTATTTTTGAGGGTTTTAAAATAATTTATGAACATATAAATGATAATACAAATAACCTAGATAATAACATAGTTGAAACTTTTCTAAGGGAAAATATACTGCAAATAATAAAACAAATGAACAAATAAAAACTGGCAGACCATACACTTAACAGAAATAAAAGATCAAATAAAAAAGTCATAAAACAATAAGGCACCAAGCTTAGACTGTCTTGTACCATAACTCTAAAAAATATTAACGGATGATGCAGTTAAAATATTAAATAAGGTCTACAGAGAAATAAAAGCAATTGCTGAAGTCCCACTATCATGGAAATTTTCCCTTATATCAACTACTTTAAAACAAGATAAGGATCCTACACACTGTTCATCATACAGACCATTTTAAATGTGAACTATAAGATGTCTGTGCCCATTTTAGCTAACAGAATTAATTAGTCTACGTATACCTAAACTAATTAACAATGATCAAACTGGGTTTATTTTAAAAATATAAAGTATAGAATAATACAATAGGAATACATATATTAATAACATTATGGAAATAAAAATAAAAAAAAGCTTTCTATCTTTTGTCTCGATTTAAATAAGGCTTTTGACCATAGCTCTCAACCTTCCATCTCCAAAACGAGGAACACTACACCTGATAATGTGGAACAAATGGGCAAAATGTGGAACACATGCTAACAGCTTACTAACAATTTCAACTACAAAGGTCAGTCATAAGGATGGTCAAAATATGCTGGCTTTACTTATAAAAAAGATTTTAAATTAATTAATATGATTCATATCTATTTACCATGGATATCAGTTAAAAATTCCTAACACTGAATATGTGACAGACCCTTTCAATGTGAAACTTCAAGGAACATGAATTTTTTAAGACCTCAGATGAGGTATGTTCCTCATAATGAGGTACATTTGAGAGGTATGCTTTTGACTCAGTTAATTGGTCACACCTGTTTAAAACACTTAAAGTGTATAATTTCTCACCTGAGCTAATTGCATTAATTTTGAAGTCATACAATAACTTTTGTGCTTATGTTAAAATAGTTCTTTTCTAATTCTTTAAATTACAAAAAGGCACAAAACAAGACTGCCCATTATCACCTTTACTTTTTGCATTACCTATAGAACCCTTTGCTAATACTATGGAATCTAATGAGAGCATTAATGGTATCAAAATAAAAGATTTCAAACTAAAGATTCAGCTCTTTGCTGATATTTTACTAACAATAGTAAATACAGCAAATACATTAGACCATATAATTAGTTCTATGAGTCAGTTTGAAGAAATTTCAGACTTAAGATTTAATCATAATAAAACAAGTACATTAATTAAAAAAATGTTAAAAATTCATACAAAAAATATTCTAACTTCAACTGGAAAAGCAACTACATTAAATACCTTGGTATAACCATCATGTCTAATAATAAAGAAATGATACAAACTTTAAACAGGTTGCTGATAAAATTTTAAGTTTAGTCACAAATTGGAACAAATTATTTACCATGGAAGAATGATTAATGCTTATTAAGATGGTAATTCTCCCTAAAATATTGTTGTCTTACAATCTTTAGTAGTATCGCCATCAAAAATCTGAAGAAAATAAATATTCTTCTTAAACTTTTTGGCATCCTAATAAACCAGGAGTTACCTTTGAATGGAGCAGAAAATATTGGGATAATGGTGGAATAGGATCCCTGATATTCAATTGTATGCTACTTCAACAACTGCAAGAGTTATATTGTTGTGGATAAATTCATGTTATAATTCAAAATGGAAACAAATACATCTAGAATATTAGTAAATAATAAATATATCACAACCAGTCATAAACAAATAGTCCCTAATAGGTTTATCTGGTTTATAGGGTCATAGATTAGTATTAGGCTAACTGCCCTTGTGAGTCATTCTAAGCCTAGCCAATTAATGTGAGAATAAATCCCAGTGTAAATGGAATTACAAACTCTTCTCAAATTCCCCATTTAAGTAACATCAATTCTTATTTCCAAAAGTTCACATAATCTCACCACTATAGTTAAGACTTAAAATTTTCTGTTTCCAATTGCATATACAAATGACTGCTTAGAAACTTATAACTTTAACAAAACATTAGTATTGCAACAACAAAGTAACTTAATTTATTAGCATCAATCCTTAAATGGTACTGATATATATATATGAGATAGAGAGAGAGCAAGATATATATATATATATATATATATATATATATATATATATATATATAGATAGGTAGAGAGAGAATGAGAAAGATATATTATATATATAGATACATAGTTGAAAATGGTTTACTATCAAATAGTGGAAAGTCAGAACATAAAGCTATCATAATGTAGAATCATATTATCAAAATTCAGAACACTAAAGCATTCACATGGTCGAAAATCACACTTTTCAACATTTTCAACCATTTTTAACATTTTCAAATCCAAACCTCCACCAAGCCAAACCCAGTGTAATTATACACTACTTGCATAACCTATTAACAGAAAATGGTCAGTATGGATCTAAGCTAGATGAGGGGGCTTCACCCCCCCCGACTTGGGGAGCTGTTCTCCCAACCCCCCTAACTATATATTCTAACTCCAAGATCACACTACAGTGGGGTAAAGGACATATACACTGCCACTACTATGTTCGGACGAAATGTAATGTGGTGTACTGCATTTTTGGCGATTTGGGCTTTCGGTGAGGACTATCAAGTGATCTAATTCAGTTGGCTGAATTGCATGGTACATTTGACAATCTGAATGGGAGATTATGACAGTTGACTAAAGGATTTTCCCATTTATGATGATCAACTATGTAAATTTCACCTATTGGTCTTTCAACCATTTGATGTTAAACCCTTCAAAATGTGTGTGTGTGTGTGTGTGTGTGTGTATATATATATATATATATATATATATATATATATATATATATATATATATATATATATATATATATATATATATATATATATATATATATATATATATATATATATATATATATATATATCTGTATATATATCTGTATATCTATATATATATATATATATATATATATATATATAGAGAGAGAGAGAGAGAGAGATAGATATATATCGATACATAGTTGAAACTGTAAGATCCAAATACAATCAAGATTCTGAAACTGGTTAATTTTATAAATATTTAAGACTTTGTGAACACAGACTAATAAGAAATCATTCCTCAAATTATTGGAATTCTTAATAAAATATAAATAGGTTCATAGATTAGTACTAAGCTAACTGCCCTTGCGAGCCATTTTAAGCCTAGCCAATTATCCCTTGTGAGACTCAAACCCTGCACCTTGTGCTTGCTAGGCAAACACCTTAACCATTAGGCCAACCTCCCAATTAAATAATAATGCAATCCAAAATAAATCATATTTATCAACAATTTATAAAATTCTTAAGTTAGATTTCATATATTTAGACAATTCCTATTGGAACTACTCCTCAAAAATTAAAAATAAAGACTTCTCTGAAGAATACAAGAAAATAATAGTAAAATCTACAGATAAAAATACATCTTCATTATACTGGAAAATTTATACTTGGAAATTCTTACACAGAGCTTTTATCAAAATTACAATTATGTATAAATTAAATAAAATTAAATGCTGGAGATGTGATTCTGAAATAATAGCTGATTGGATGCATATGGTGTAGGAATATGAAGTCATCCCCCCTTTATGGGAAGGAATTAACTTCTTCAAGCTCTATGGTCAGACAAATGTTGTATAATATTTCTAAATCCTTACTTTTATTTAATGCTTTGCTTCTTGAGATAATTCCAGAAATAGAAAATATTCTCTCCACACCGTCAAACCAATAACAAATTTCAGATAGCAAGCTATCCTTCCCTCAGTGTCTTACATAAAACAAAAGTTGAAAACAAGCATTTATACAAAAAGCACATGATACAGCCATAATTCAATTATAACACATAACTGACTCAATGATATAGCAGCTGTAGTGGAGCCTTAATCAAGCAAAAGAGACTTTTTATTATTAGCATTTATACTAGTCTTTCTGAACAAGTTTAAATATAATCTGTTTATTTATACCAAGAATTCTCAAAAGGCTATAAAGAAGCCCTATAGAAATGAGAAAAATCTTTTGTTATTTTTTCCTAATCCTCCTTTGTTTTCTCTTTAAAATTGGTTTCAAGGTAATCTGTTTGTTTACACCAGGGGCTCTATCTGCTTCTAGTCTCACTATCCATTCATATTCTTTCATATTAATATTATTATTGTGATCACCCCGTCTTATTCCCGAATAGATAACAGAAATGGCTCTAAAAGTGAACTCATGGGTAGAACCCATCATAGAAATGTGATGAGCCAAAGAATTTGTACCTATATTCCTTCTAATCTCAGATCTATGTTCAAGGATCCTATCCCTTTAGTCTCCTTGCTGACTTCCCCACATAGAACCCCTGACATTGCGTACAAGTGGCAAGACATATCCCCGAGGTACTACATGTTGCTGTACATTGAAAAGTAAAGTAAACTTTCTGCACAAAATCTGAACTTTTGTTTATACTTGTACAACATGAACAATTGTAGTATGGAAAGGTACCCTTCTGAAAATCCAGCCTTTTTGGATTATTTAATGAAAAATCCTTATAGCACAACAGTTGCTTCAAATTACTACAATTTCGATAACTAAAGAGAGATTTATCAGGTAGCCACTTTTCATTTCCCGGTATAGATTTCAAAATAAACCAATTCTTTCTTATGACATTCTCAATTGTTTTACTCATCCTATTTACTCATCCTATTATATGTTATCAGGTACCCAAGTGGCTGTCCATTCTTAGTACTAAGATTATCAGCATCAGAGGTATCAGTAGCAGAAAAATATGGTCTAGCTCTAGAGTTTCTTAGACCTAATACATCCTTCTTGGCAGTTTCTATTTCCTCCATGTTATAACCTCTTGCCAAGAAATTACTACTCATTTCCTGCATTTGCTCATTACACACCCCCATTTCTGTATTCAATCTGCTAGCTCTTAAATACTGACTTTCCAAAACACTTTTGAAGGTTCTCTTAGCATGCATGCTCTTCTTATGGAGATATTTATTTACCTGGACCTCTTTCCTGTATATAATAGTCTGTATTCCAGATTCTGTCTTAATGTTAAATCCAAAAATGTAACCTATCAGAGAATTGCATCTCAAACTTAAGAAATTCAACAGTCTCATTCAAATATGTAAAAAAATGTAAAACAATCATGTAAATCCAATTCAGATTTTGTGCATCCTGTTAGTGGCAGAAGGTTTACTTTTCAATGTACAGCAACATGTAATACCTCAGGGATAGTATATCTTACCACTTATATGCAATGTCCGGGGTTCTATGTGGGGAAGTCAGCAAGGAGACTAAGGGATAGGATCCTTGAACACAGATCTGAGATTAGAAGGAATAGAGGTACAAATTATTTGGCTCATCACATTTCTATGATGGGTTCTACCCATGAGTTCACTTTTAGGGCAATTTCTGTTATCTATTCAAGAATAAGACATGATCATAATAATAATAATATTGATATGAAAGTATATGAATGGATAGTGAGACTAGAAGCAGATAGAGCCCCTGGTGTAAACAAACAGATTACCTTGAAACCAATTTTAAAGAGAAAACAAAGGAAGATTAGGAAAAAATTAAAAATAATAAAAGATTTTTCTCGTTTCTATAGGGCTTCTTTATAGCCTTTTGAGAATTCTTGGTATAAACAAACAGGTTATATTTAAACATGTTCAGAAAGACTAGTATAAATACTAATAAAAAGTCTCTTTTGCTTGATTAAGGCTCCATTACAGTTGCTATGTCTTTAAGAGTCAATTATGTGTTATAATTGATTTACGGCTGTGTCATGTGCTTTCTGTATAAATGCTTGTTTTTAACTTTTGTTTTATGTAAGACACTGAGGAAAGATAGCTTGCTATCCAAAAGCTTTGTCAGTTTTAATAAATTTGTTATTGGTTTGACGGTGTGGAGAGAATATTTTCTATTTTTTGTCGTTTGCCTTGAGTTTTTTCTCTCTACTCTACCACTGGTTCTACATTTTAGTATTTTATAATTTCAAAAATCCAAGTGCCTCTTCTTTTGTTTATTTTTGCTATAGCCATAAAAGTAAATACTAAAAATTGGAAAAGTAAAGTTACCCCCTCTAGTGATGAATTTATTAGTATGGCAAAATTGTTTGCAGTAGTGAATTGCATACTATAAAGATGAGAACTTCTAATATTTCACATTCATATAAATTTTGGCTTAAACTTGAAGACTTGCTTGAAAAATATTAATTGTTGTTGATATGTATAACGTTGATGTATTGATCAGCTGTGGACCTATGTAAATAGTTATTTGTTTGTTTTATAATTGAGTTGTTTACTTATTGTTTTAAAACCAAATAAAAAAAAATTAACAAAAGAAAATGTACCAAATCTGAGGAATTTCCCCAAATAACTAGCCCAATCTAGCTCTTTTCGACAGAAATAAAAAAAAAAAAAAACAGCTTCTGTGTGCAATGATACTTAAGACTTCTGGCCAATTAATATCATAGCTTATGTTTTACTGATGGATTGCCTTGGCAAGTAGTTCAAGAAAACAGCAAAAATATATGTAATAATGGGCTCAGATATGGAAAGATAATCTGTTCACCCATTTCATGAGATACTTGTCCAGTTTTTTTTAGTATTTTTAACTGTGAATAACCACAGATGCACTTATGGTTTAAAGGTAAAGCAGGCTGATCCCTTTTCTTATTGGCTAAAAGTGGAAGTAAAGCACACTGCTACACTGAATACATGTTCATGTTTGTGCTAAATTTTGTTAAATGGAGCAGTTTGTTTTTTTTCTTTCTACCGGTATCTTGATATTAAGAAAATGTTTGTATTTAGAGGGATTAATGTAGTAGGATGGTTTCCAGCAGAATTTATCCTGTTTTCACCTTAGAGATTCTCTGTAGAAATCCACATCCAACATCAAATTATTTATTATTATTATTTCTTTCACTTAGCCCTGGTTCTGCTTTTATTCTCCTCTGTTTTGTTACAACTGGCCCTGAGCCAGTCCCAACTCTTTCCCCTCTCAGTTACTGTAAAACCTCCTACAGCCTGAGGCAATATTACAAAATGTATACATTCAAAAGCTATAACTCTCCACTATTGGATCTAATGACGTTTTTGGATGAAAGAGCTTATCTATGCAAAATAAAACCAAATTATTTGAAGAATAGGAAATCTCAAACTTACACTTGTGTTTCTGTTGTAATCATGTACTTGCTTAGCTCTTCTGCAGTTACTTGGTTTTGGCCTGTTGAGATCTGCATTAACAAGCAGTAACCCAAGTACTGAAAAGAGGGTTATTTTCTAATATTAAGGTTCTAAAGTGGCTAAGATTGAGATTAGAACCAATTTGGAGATGCAATGCAGTCCTCAATGAATCAGGGACAAATCTCAAAAGAATCAGGAACAAATCCAGAAATAATCAGGGACAACCAGCCACACTTTTAAAATATTAGTACAATTAACTTAAGACATTGACAAACAAGAATGTGAATTAATATACATTTTCTGAAGTAAAAGTCTATAACTCTAATTATTGTCATTATTTATTGTAATTCATTATCTTTTCTTTGAAAGTCACCTGGTTTCAGGAGAGAGATTAAGATGGATACAGCTAAAATCTGACTCAAAATCAGGAACACATCTGAAAATCAAGAAGAGTTGAGTGGTATGAGATGCACAATTTTCTTGATATATTATGATACTACATGTCATTTCCATGACAAACCTTTTCGGGTAACCAGTTCTTTTTCAGTAACTGTCTACTTGTGCATCATCCACCTAGGTTTTTCTTTTAAAATCATTTAAAGTTTCCTCAATACTAGCAATTTGGATAGTTAGTTGCTTAACCAGGTTTCCTAGAGTATCTATTTGTTTTTTTCTTTTTTGAATGAGTCCATTCTGATATAAATAACTTGCAGACTGGAAACATGAGAAGCAATTTCCTTCTTTATTGAAGTATCCTGAGAACTGGCTTTGGAGTAGCTCATTTTCTAGAAACATCCGTCTGAAATTTTCAGAATCTGTAGAAAGCTATGATAAATTAGTGCTCCTTGATACCCCACCAGAATTTCTTGAACATATGTTGATTTTGACAAAATTATCTGTCAGCTGCTGCCTTCACTTTGCCATTTTGGTCACTAGTCACCCTCCCTTAACTTTTGCTGTAGAGCAATATCAAGTGAGTCTTAAAGCTGGAACAGGTTATGCACCTGATAATTCCTAGTGTAAGCATACCACAGTTTGACAATATCTGCAAATGGCATTTCCTATAAAACTGTCCTAAGTGTAGCGGTCATCTCTTTTATCCCATGTTCAATTCTTAAGGTTTATAAGCTAATAGACCTTACAAGCCTAACCATGTTTACCCATGTTCCCTAACTGACCTTGGTTAGATGGCTGTTATTTGCAGAGTGATTCTATGATCAGCCCTGACTGCACATGAGGGACATGCGAGCCACCCCCGGTATGACTTTTCGGTCTCCCATCCAGTTGTCCAGGTTGTGGTTTAATATGGTTATTGAGGAACTCTGCTTAATGTCAGTTGGGAGTTTATCCCAGAGGAGCAGCAATCTCTGGGAGGTGTATCTCTCTCTCCAGCATGTTTGGTTAATGTCACAGACTAGGTTGAGATCCCTCGAGTGAGTGACTCTCGTTCCACTTGATTATTTCTTGATGTGCATTTCCATTAGGGCAGGGTTTGCTCTTTAGGCCAAGCACAAATCACCTCTCAGCAGCCGGTAGGATACAGAATATAGTGACAAGGCCTTCAGTCTTTCCATGTAGTTTATGTTTGAGGCCCTAACTTTTCTTAGTGAGAAACCTCTGTGGTCTCTCCAGCTGCTGCAGGTGTCTGGTGAGGTACATGCAAAAGGGAGCATTGTACTTTATTAGTGGTCTGATGAGGGTCGAGTACAGAGGAGTTATAACATACTTAGTCTTAGATGTGGTGCCCTTACTTATGAGATGCACAAGGTATAAGGTTTTCCTTAATACTGTGGACACATGGTGATCAAAGTTTAGATTGCTATCAACCTGTGTTCCCAAATCTCGCACCACTAGGTTTGAGCTTAGGAGGTGATGTCAATATTGTAATTTGCAGGGACTTCCTCTTTGCCAAAGGAGATGATAATGCAGTTTTTTGCATTTAGTTTTAGTCTGTGGCTTTAGCACCATTCATTTGTCTGTGTTAGCCTCTTTTGTAAAACGTTAACATTTGAGGACTCAATGACTGCACACAGTTTTGCAATCATCAGTGAACTTGATAAGCCAAAGACCATCTCCCTTCACCCGGACTTCCAAGAAATAATTCAAAACAGTAGAAAGCCCAGCATAGATCTTTGTGGTATGCAACTGTTAAATGGTCTACTGGTACGGGTGTAACACCCAGCTTTGACAGTACGTGTTCTGCTGGTGAGACAGTTGGCTACCCATCTAATAATGTATGGGTTAATCTCCAGCTGGGAGAGTTTCTCAATAATACTTGAATGGGGGGTTTGTGTCAAAAATTTTGGCTAAATCAGGATAGGTAGCATGTACTGTTTTGCCTTCATCCAGGGCTTTTGTGACATTCTCAAAGTCCACCAGGTTCAATTAGCATGGTCTACCCTTAAAGACAAACTGAGTTGGGTCAAGAGTTTGATGTCACCTATGTCCTAGTTGATAAGGTCCATTAATGATTCTTTCCATGGCTTTATAGATAAGGCTGGTTAAGCTTATGGATCTATACTTTCCAGGGTCACTTGATGGACACCCCCCCTTTGTGCAAGGGGATTACTGTTAGTGTTCTCACTCTGCTGGAACAAAGCCAGTGCTAAGTGGTTCCACTAGGCCTTGCTTTAGATTATTTAGTAAGCAGCCTGGGATGTTATCTGGTCCCATAGAGGCCATGGTTTTGGCCTCACAGATATGACCTGCTCTTTGGAGATACTAGGTAGAGGACCAATATCAGGTATGTTTGTGGGTATGGCTGGTCAGTACAGGAGGGTGAAATTTGTGCCAAATCTGTCGTTAGAAGGTTGGCAATTTCCTCAGGTTCAGTATGAGGGGTACTGTCCACTATAAGTTTGGCACATAGTTGGGCACTCCTTTATATATTTTGAACATAGCTAAAGAATGCCTTATGTTTATCCTTAGCTAGAGATGCTAATTTAGCTTCATAACTAGCTTTATATGACTTTACAAGATATCAGATTTGCTTGTTCAAGCTGTGGAAGGTATTCTTTTTCTGCTGAGTAACTTCCCTCTTGCTCTTAGACATCAGTTTCTTCCTTTTGTTATAAAACCTGTTACTATACTTTAGGTCCACCAGGATAGCCTGTTTTTGCTTCAGTTGGACCGGTTTCTGATCCAGTCAAGTATAGCAGAGTCTATACAGAAGTTTAGGTGGTTATACAGGGCATTTGTGTACTCTTACGCATAGCAGTCATTGTTGGTTGTGTTAGCAGGTGGTTTGAAACTTTTTATATCACCTAGTAGGCTGTAGTTTGCCTGGGAGGACAATGCACAGGGGGTACCTGCAGTGACCTCCCATGTTGGCAAGTACTAAGTCTAGGATATTTGACCCCCTTGTGGGGTGCAGACTAGTGTTCCAGGTTATTTGTACTGACAAAGTCCAGGAACCTCAAGGCTAGCATGTTTGTGCTCATGTATGTCCCCCAATGGACATGGAAGGATAGTTGAGATCACCCAAGACCAAATTGTTTGGTTGTATCGTGAGTGACTCTAGTAAGTCCAGGTAGGTGGTATGCTTCTCTTAGTTCATGGTGGGGGACCTGCAGCTAGCAATGATGTGGTAGGGTGCTTTACCTATAGTTAACTGGACCTAAAGTAGCTCAAGAGAGTCATAGTGTTTAACCAGTCTCAGGGTGCATTTAGCTTTAATAAAGATGAATACAACTTTGGTTCTTTCACACTTGCCTTGGGGTCTGAATATGTGGAAGGCATTGTAGCCTTGCATGACCAGGGTGCTGTCTGTGGCCTTGATCCATGTCTTAGTGACTGCACAGATGTCAGCAGCTTCCAAGGTTAGGAGTGCCTCCAGGGAGTGCAGTTTCCTGTTTAGGATCCTAGCATTCAGCAGCATAATCTTGAGTTAGTCTTGAATGGATTTTTTTTTATGTTGGGAATTTTGTTCTTTTGACATTACTTAAACTAGGCACTATGGGGGAGGCAAGCACCTTTGCCAGTATCTGAAAGCCTAGAGGAGAGAGGTGAAGACCATCTCTTTCAAAGAGCAGTTTGTCAACCATGTCTTCCCAGGCTAACTGATACTGGATCCCCTTGGACTGATACCAGAAACTAAGCTAATTGCTGAAGTCAATCTTTTTTGTCTATATTTTGGCATCATCCTGGGTGAAGGTATATGCTGCTTTAGGCTAGGGACATACCTGCCTAGGACACAAACCAAGAATTCAATCACGTCTCTCTGCACGTAATCCAGAAAGGTACATCTCAAGTAATTCACCCCAACATATACTATGACCGTCATTGCAGTAATTGTTGAGTGACTTTAGTGCATGAATGATTTGACTGATCCTGGCATTTGACAGGAAGCTGACCATGACCTTCTTGTCTAGCCTAGTGAGGGGGACATCTGTGTCTCTCACTATGGAACTGCCTATAAGTAGGACATTTGTTTTTGAGATGTTTTGCCTGACAGGCTTATTTGCTGAGACACTGGTGTGTATGTGTTACGTGTAGCAGATTCTATTTGATTTGCAGTGTATGTAACTGGTTTGCTATTCAGAGATATCTGATCTTTTGGTAGTCTTCTAGTGAGTACCTCAATGTATGTGGGTTTATGTGTGTGATCTTGTTTTTTGTGCAAGGTGATGTGTGTGTGCTGACAACCCTTATGATGTCTGGTTTGTTATGTGAGAGAATTGGTCCCAAATTCATAGTGTAACTACATCTCTCGCATACTGTATTTATTTGTTTTAGGAATAAGTGGTTGTCAGTATACATGAGGCAATTACTACATTGCCTCAGGATACCCATGTCAATCAGGCTGGCCAGAGAAATGGTTGGAAACTGACCATCCATTATGGCAGGTTTTTAGCATAACTACTACTGGGGAGTGGGCTAGTTTCACAAGATTTTGCTCTAGAATTAACAAAGGGGCTTATTCTATTAAAGACTAGGGGTGAAAACTATGACGATGCTTCTCAGTGAACAACTGAGTTTCCTGCAATGCAGCAGGGAAGCTTGGGAGGGTTCACTAACAGATGTTTAGGAGAAAATTGTCTTTCAATGTGTTTGCATATATACAGGGCACCACTGAACCCCAGTGAGTGATGTGCAGCTACGCGCAAATGTGAGGCTCAAATACAGATGAAATTAAACACGTTTAAGCTAATCTGCCAATGGGAAAGCACACAATGAGCTTTCCTCCAGTAATCTCCAACTCAGATGAGGCTCAGACTACACACTTCTACCATAAGGGTGTAGGCAGGACTTTCCTAATGACAATGGCTGGAATAGTGCTCAAGTGTAACAATACAGTCTAGATTCAGCAGATCTGAATCTAGTCTATGCTATGTACAAGCTACTTAAAGAAACAGAACAGTTTTTTTAAAGTGCAGAAAAATACAGTAAAAATCAGTAAACTAATAAAATACAGTCAGCAAAGGGCACTCACAAGGTACTTATTTTTCGACTTTAGCAGTGGATGCTTTGGATTTCAGCAGAATCTCTCCAAATCTCTGGCAAAATTTGCCAAACATTGAGCAGCTCCAGTTAGATGACCTGCAGTGGTACTACCCTCTGCACAAACTGGCAACTTTTTGAGCAGCTGTGAACAGTGGGAGACTATGTAGGACATTTTCTGTAGATTATGTTAAACTGGAGAGATTTGGTTATATATTAGGCACTGGGAACCATGTTTTAACATTTATACCAGCAGAATGAAAGACTGTAAACAGTTAATCCCTCAGGCCAATCAGATAAAAACACAAACTTTAAGCCAGCAGTTTCCCACTTGGATGGGTTGAATTCAGCTCTGCTCCTACCACACTGCAAAAGACTGCTCCTAATGTAAAACAAACTTATTTTGAGCTCAAGTACAGTCACAAATGTTTTACAGAATTCCTGCAGTACCAGGAATCCTTGGAAATAAGCTCACTAACCATGAGAAATGTTCAACAAAATACAGAACAAAGTGCACAACGTAGCAGTACAGTAACAAACAGATGGTGTTTCTTTAACAAGTGCAGGCTGAAAAACAGTGATAAATTCAACCAAATCAATAAATGTAGCACACAAGTGTTAAATAGTACTGAAACACTAAGATAACTGCAAAAAATACTTGTATCAGCTTTCTAGGTGTACAGGGTTAAGGGGGGATTAGCACCCTAAACAAAAACGTTATGGGAAATAGTATTTAAAAAGTATATACTATTAAATTCTAAATCAAGAAATACCAAACACAACTGAGACTAAATTAAATCATGTCAAGACTGCAAACCAATAATGGCTTCTTTATCACTGTAGAATTCCTAGATGGGTAGGGTATAATTACTCCTCACATGAAGCACATGGTCCAGCATTCCTGACTGCTGTTCAATGTCAAATGCCTTTATTATTAAACCCTCTTAAAATAAATATGGGGCACAAAGTCTTCTCCTTAGGCAGTTTTGCTACCCTGTCAGGGAAATCTATTACAGTTTCTTCACAAACTCACTTTCAAAACAAGTTTAATGATTTAAACACTCTTGTAAAATAAAGTAGCCACTTCTAATATTATCTTCAGCATATAAACTTTAATTACATGCTTTACTAGTTCAGCCATATAAGAAGTTAGTGAAAATTTTCAAGTGTTCCTGTATGCCATCCAAATAGTACATTAAGGAAATGTTATGGTCAGCACAATTAGGGATTTTAAAAGATAAAAGACAAACTAGAAACAGCTCTTCTGATATAAAGTTACTAAGCACTTAAATGTCATAATAAAAATCCTGCTAATTTAGACTTTTGTATTGTTTCATCGTATTTTAGAATAGCGAGATGGGAAGTAAAAGATGTGCTACAACAAAAACAGTTTATACTGAAATATGCACTTTTCCACCTAATGATATGAATTCAGAAATTGTTGGGAAACATATGTCAAGACCCATTCCAATTATCCATCATGGTGTGATAGAATATCTAGTGTCAGTGAGTGTGGAGGATGATGTTCCCCCTGCACTCACTGGGGCCTATGCCCCACTCCCAAAATAATTGCTTACTTATGTAGTTTTAACTACCTCTCAATTAACAGGAATAAGCTGAGATGTGGTTTGAATAGTTAATGACTAATCTATGACTTAACTGACAATGTTCCTGTGTGATTCCATGCTTCTTGTTCGATGATCATATGCCTCTAAGTATGCAAACAAAGCTCATTCTTCAATGTGTTTTCCTCTTTTTGCCCCTGTCTTAACCTCACATTTCCCCTTTTGCAAGGGCAGCTTAATAGCTCCTCTTCCTACACCCAGTCATTCCATTTATTCTGTGGGGTGACAGCCGGTCATCAGTGGGCTAGGTGAGAACTCCAATGTCCATTTGCTCATGCGCAGGTAGCCCAGTCAGGTGATTCACTCCTTAATGGAGAAAGTAAGATGGCAGGAAGCAGGTCAGCTTGACAGTCTTGTGGAATCATCCTCTGCAAAGCAGCTCCCTGAGTGTTGCAGCATTCTGTCTACCACAGGTAGGACATCTCCACAAGCTCACACGGCTACATGTATATGCATAGGGGCAACAGGTGCTCATAGACCCCTTCTTCACAGGTGAAACACTAACCTTGTGCTGCCATGCCCCCCCTCCATGATGGGTGAGCTGGCAGCAGCTACTCGCATGCTCCTTGGGCATTTTCATCAAGTACACAAGCCTCTAACTGAACTAGGGTCATGTGGGATGTAGTTAGAGTTTTATATTTCCATTTCACCAGACTTGGCTCTCCCTTATCTGCAGTTCTGAGGAGTAATCACACATGTCCCTCCAGTCTTTAGTTAATGGCTTTCTTTATGTATTTCCCGTGTTGCCAAAATTACATCTCTAAAGTTTGTTACTTTTACTGGGGTATGTCTAAACTCTATGGCTGCATTTATCATGAATCACAATATTTAGTGGCATTTCACCTACATGGCTAGAAAACACTATCTGAAGTATGCCCCCCAATGATTTTACTCCACGCAGTACCTGCAATAAATGTAATTCAGCTGACCTATGGGATATGAAGCACTCTCATCAGTTGCTTTCCCTTTTCTATCATGCTAAAAATGGTACATTTGTTAATTAATTTTCATCCTACAGAACAGCAGTTTATGCACAAACACATTTCTGAATGAGTAGCCTTTTCCAACTACAATGCGTTTACCATATCTTATATCTTCTTGTACAAAAGCCCACCTACTACCATTTATGTCCATTATCTTGAATGTAGAAAGAATAACTCTGCTCCCACTCATTGTTCTTCAATTGCAATACATCTGTAAGTGACACAATAACTACATATTCCTCTAAGGTTACTTCCTCCAGTATCTCCTTATCTGCACTGAAGGTGTTTATTACCAGTACCTTATATTTAGTGGTGTGATCCCCTATGACACTTTGCCTTCTGTGTAGCTCACATCTTTTACTTTTACCTTTCATCACCTGAATCTTGCTTGGTAACATATTTTTTATGTGGGAATAACAAAATATTTTTATTCAGATCATCATAGTTCTACAAATCAGACAACAGCTATAATGCCACCACATCCCCCCACCCCAAGCTACATGAAAATGTTTTGTGGCATTACTCTTTTTAAGAAAAAATAAAAGATATAATTTTGGAGAGCACTGGTGAAACTCCGCTTCAGACTTTCATGTACACCACACCGCAATACAGTGACATTTTTGTTACATTTAGCTTCAAGTGAGAAGGAAGAGCATTCCTGTGTAGAAGTAAATAAATAATGGAAAAAAGGAAACTGTTGAGAAGTATTTCACAACATAAGAGCAACATTTATGTAACTGATGGTGTTAATGTGATGCAAACACTTCCAGCCAGTGTCACAAGGTCTCATAAGCAAATATTTCCTTATACTATCAGTCATAAGTAAAAATTAGTAATGATCCTAGGTAGAAAAATTGAGCAATGCTGCTACAGAACTGGATCCTATTACTTAATCGCACTGCAGAAATGAGCAAGATTCATTAAATTATAGGCAATGTCAAGTCAGCACCATAGAACAGAGATGCAGGTAATTCTAGACTGTCAGAAATCTGCACTTACTTAAAATGAACACACACAAACACAATTACTTACACTGCCAACAAAACAATGTATAACAAATCATATATACAAAGAATTATGTTGGAATGTTTTTTTTATCCCTTATCTCCTACAAGTCTGCAGCACATACTTCAGGAAAAGAAAATTCTCTAACAGGTATTTCAAGTCTATGTTTTCTTGGAGTTTCTCTAACACCTCTCACAGCAGCAAATTGTCAACAAAACATATGAAGTTTAAGACAGGAGAAATTTCCCTAGCTGACCAGCTGAGCAAACCGAAGTACCTCTGCTATTTATACCCCAGTACGTCCGACATACAATGGAGGGCAGTTTAAAAAGGAGTGCTTGTGGAAGATGCTTCAAGCATTTTTATGGACACACTGTCTTATCAAAGGAAGGGTTTAAAGAAAAAAATGTAGTGCCTAACAGCCCAGATGTTCTCGGTTAATCTAGCGGGAATAACAACCAACTAGAATGTGGATGGTCCTGGGTTTAAATCCTATACAAGAGGCAATATTTATTTTTCTTATAGAATTTAAAACACTGTCTACAAAGAAAGTGTTTACCACTTTTGTGTGAGAGCATAATCTGATCTTTAAAATAACTGCTGTAGGCTTCCTAGCTGAAATGCTGCAGTGAGTATCTTTGTCTCTCTATAGACTTAAAGTAGGTAGTATGCATCCATTTCTGGTTACATATTTGAGGGGAATATCTTCTGATATACTTTACATTGTGTTTCTCCCTTCTGGCCTGAGCCATACCTGAAAAAGGGTCTTTGAACCAGTCTACCAATCTGGTTAAAAATGGTAAGTAAAATATATAAATAAATAAATAAGGAAAAGGGTTTTTAAGCTGAAACTCAGTACATAACTGTTTGTTAGACCAAGTGCAATTACAACCATATAGAATGTGCAAGTTCTTGGATTTGAATCCAGGACAAGAGTTAACATTTCCTTTTATACTTCAATATTTAAAATAATGCTATGTAGTAGCCTTTGTACTGTATATGTGCATGTGAGTACAATTTGACCCCATCAGAGAAGGTCATCCATGTAGATAATTGGTACAGAAAGCAGTGTTGAATAGAAGATGCTAAAAAATTTAGGATATTTGCATGGAAATGTTTACACACATAATTTTAAATTCCAAGTAGACATCGAAGGATTCCACTCAAGTGAAGAGCACATTTTCAATCAATGAAGGAAATGAGAGAAGAAATGGGGAACACAATTTCTGCGACTGTGGAGTTAACTGAACTGAAAAAAGTATTCTAGTATGTTCTAATCCACAAAGAATAAAATAACAGAGTTATGATGGAACCTGTATGCATAATGCATGTATACAATATTGGAAAGTGTTATTGTAATCTTTTATTAATTTATGCAAGTTCAGGTTACAAATTAGCAATGCAAGAGTTTAAATTTACAGTATAGTACAACAAAATTAACTAAACTAACTCTAATAAACAATATTTTTGATGTGTTTAGAAAATTAATTAACACAAATTTAGATATAAAACTGTGGCATAGATTTGTAATACCATTTACTATTACAAGGGATTTCCCTGATAAAATACCTAGAGATATTTTTGGTTTATGGGAAAATAACTTATTTTGTTGGTTGCAATGTAGTGAAAACCAACAAGCTTTGAACACACAAAGTATATTGTCAACCTATGGCCTATCCCCTAATGACTGGTTGGTTCTTCAGTGTCACAGCATACACTAAGGATATGTGTAGAATAATACACAACTCATCCTTCAAAACCATGCCAAAAATTATGAACTGGATTTTTTGAATTCTATATAACAATATCAAAATATCAATGTTAAGAATGAATTATATCTATTTAACACTGTCTTTAAGACAGCTAAGATTCTTACTGGCAATACCTAACTAAAGTGTTTCAAGTATCATTATCAATGGAAGATAAAACAAACATTTTATTTTCAGTTAAACTAATTTCTTACTCACAATTCTGGAGGATTTTTCATTGGAAATTTCTACACAGATCCTTTCTGACACCCGAGAAACTCTCAAAAATGAACCCTTCAAACAGCAAGTTATGTTGGAGATATCATCTGTCCACCAATGCTGACTGGTCTCATATTTTTTATGACTGTACTAATATTAAACCATATTAGAATGAGATTAACAAATTTCTTCAGGCTATCTATACTGATATATTTGTTGTGACAAACTCTGTAATTTTATTGAATGTTGTTAATAGTAATAATATGAAGAAAGATGACCTGTATTTGATGTGGACAATCTTAGCAATAGCCAGACAATGTATAGCTAGAAGATGGAACTCTAATGTAGCACCCGCAATGGAGGAATTCCTATCATCACTGAAGACATGCATACTAATGGAGAAAAGAACTAAAGAGTTAAGAACTTTTCCTAAGCCATTGGTTAATAGCCCGTGGAGGAAAGTTTTGAATTTGATTGATACCCTACAGATGGAACCAAACTCTTCCTAACTATCATAGTTTATATATTAACTTATTATTTAACTACAAATATTTTTATCTGAATCCTTTTTGTCAGGCTGAATGTAAATACTGTAAATAGTTATTGAATGTTACGAATGTATTAAATTGTGTTATTTCATCAAAATAAAAACAGAGTAAAAAAAAGAATCTCTCTTAAGAAAACACTTTCAGACTGTATTATCTAATATAAGAGAGCTTTCACTAAAAATAGACAAAACAGATAGCAAGATAGTCCTATTTAGGGAGACCTATGTAGGGAGAAATGTTCTAAGTAAATGGAACAAATACAGGAAACACCCAATCACCAGAAAACTCAAATATCAGGAATAGAAGTGTCACTAAATGACATAGAAGTGAGATTAGCAGAGGAAGAAAACAATACAGATTTCCTACTGAGAAAAAAACACTTTAGATAACCTAGAAAACATGTCTCAAAGGAACACCACCAGCATCTTTGGCTTACCAGAGAAGATAGAAAATGGAAATATGACCTATTTCTTAACATCTTGGCTTCCTAAAGCTCTTGATTTACCAGAAGCAATATCCTATGGAATCGAAAGAGCTCACAGATCCTTGACTACTCCTACTGCAAATAAAAATAATCCACCACCAAGATCTACCATTGTAAAGTTCATTTCTTCACAGGACAAGAAACTAATTTAAAAAAAACTGCCTGGACGAAATCTCCCATTAAGTTGGGAGACAGAAAGTTAAGGTTTGACAATGATTATTCCACTACTGTGATAGTTAAAAGATAAAAAGATAAAACTTCCTCCCTTTAATTAAGGGACGAAAGAAAAAACAGATCAAGGTTCATTTGCTTTTCCCAACCAGGCTTAAGAGATTTCTCTTGGATGATATTAAATTTTTTGATAACTTAGACAATGCCATGGCATTCCTGAATACAGCCATAAAGTCTGTTCTTCAAAATTTCCCTTGCAACTAGCCAGCTTTGTAGTTTTAGCACTCATGTTTCTTTGAGCTCAGCACTTGTTCAGAACTCATTGTAAGCACTAAATAAGTTACAAATTTCTACAGCACTCAACTTTCCTAACTTGTCTAGAGGAAAACAGTTTTTAGTACTTAATAAGCACCTATTCAGGCATGTCTAATGGTCAGCTCCTGGTGTTTTCTCCTGTCTACCTGATAAATCTGGGCATCTTGGGACAATGCAGCAATTGCCTCATGTACACAGACGACCCTCTCCTCCTACCACCCAACACTACGACCTGTGAGAGATGCACTTATATAGCCAAACTGGAAGCAAAGCTCTCTTCTCCAAAGACTGGCCTAGACAGTCAAGAGGAGAAGGTAAACACTTGCACCACAGCACACTCATCACAAAGTCCCTCAAAACCTTCACCCCCAAAACACACACACAGAAGCACAAAACACACACCTACATTCACGGAGGCTCTCAGTACAAATCTGCCCAAACAACAGAGACCTCCAAAGCAGAAATACAAGCAACCTCCACCCCCCAACACAACCCAAATGACATATAGCCCACATACTCAGTGTGCCACTCAACTATAGCCCATAAGGCATAAAGTACCCAACACTCTAGTCATAGGTGACTCTATAGTCAGGCACACTGATGTTCCACTCACCAGGCTAAACAAGGAAAAAGTTACTTGTCAGCTGCCTGTCAGGTGCGAGGATCCACCACATAATGCACACACTTGGGTCACTCCACAACAAGTACAAATATGACTCTGTCATTGTCCATGTTGGTGTGAATGACCTGAGACGTACCTCCCTGGACTACATGAAGAGACATGGAGGAGCTCTCCGATCTTGTAGCCCAGGCCGGTATGACCCTAGCCCCGAGTAGTATCCTGCCATCACCAGAATGACACCACAGTACAAGGACAAAATGATTGACTAACAACTGGCTAAGCTTCTGGTGTCATTCTAAGGGAATCCAGTATCTGTCTGCCTGGGATGACATGATCGACAGACCACGCTGCTTTGCCAGAGATGGCCTGCACCTGTCACTCTTGGGATTCTGGATACTGGCAAAGGCTCTTGCCACCCCTACAGTGCCTTTTTAGGCAAGGTTCAAATGACAAATTCACCACTGTAACAGGTACAAGCAAGCAAAATCTGAGGGTAATGCTACTCAATGCTAGAAGTCTAAACCTCAAAATGCACTCACTGGAGGCACTCCTTAAAATGGAGAACATTGACATCTGTGCAGTGACAGAGACATGGTTCAAATCTCCAGAGAGCACCCCTGCATTACCAGGCTATAATTCATACCACACCTTTCGGCCACCAAACCCGAACCGAAACACTAAAGGTAGAAGCGTGTCCATATTCATTAAGTATATCCACACCTCCAAGCTAGTTGCTCAGTATAATGCATCCGAGATTATACAAGTTCAACTAACTCTGGGCAAAACGCAATCCAGATTGTAGCTTGCTACAGACCCCCCACCATGCCCCAGGATTCCCACTCCTCTTTTCTTGATACATTGGAAAATATTAAGGTACAACCCAACACTCTAGTAATGGGCGATTTCAACTACCCTACCATTAACTAGGAAAACTACTCATGTACCAACTCTTTTGCTCAACATTTTCTGGAAAGCATCAATTCCAATGCCTTGGATCAGCTTATCCACACCCCCATCAGGGGCAGCAATATCCTAGACCTGGTCATCACCAACATGGGAGACCGGTGCTCCTCGTTGGTCATATCCAACCACAAGCTAATCACCCTAGACATCCAAATCCTGCTCCCACCCCCCATTAGGAAAACAACCATAAAAAATTTCTCCAAAGCCAACTTCACGCTTCTTAAGACAGAAGTGGCAAACTTCACGACACCCATGCAGATGGACAACAGGTATGACTGCTGAATCCTACAAAATGCACTTTATAAGCACGAGTGCATGGATCGTGCTATCCCTAACAAAACCAAGATGCTATCCTCCAAAAAAAGGAAGCCAATCTGGTGGTCTTCTGCCATAAACAAACTCTACAACAGAAGAAACTGTTGCAAAAAGGAGTAAAATCCCACAATTGGAGGAACTCTCTGGTCAGCCTCAGTAAAAAGTTGAGATTCCTCATAAAATCCTCCAAAGCTAGTTATGAAAACAAAAATTGCCACTGATTCTAAAGACAACCACAAAGCATTCTATAGCTATGTCAAGAATCTCAATGGCAACACTCAGATCTACTCTGAGTTACAGCACAATGACACTAAATATACAGAACCAACTGATATGGCCAACATCCTGGCAGAAAGGTTCAGTGCTAACTTTACCCCCCTCTCACCCCCTAAAGAGCCCATCTTTATACCGGAAGAATGCAAAGTTCCTGTAATCACGGCTGCACAGGTAAAAACCTCACTCTCCAAAGTCAAGAACACAGCATCCATGAGACCTGACAACATCCCAGGCTGCCTTCTACATGAACTACAGAATGAACTGGCACCTCACCTAAGTACCATGTTCAATCATAGCCTCACCTCAGGCTTTGTACCCATTGAATCACGCACCGCAACAGTTATCCCACTCCACAAAGGGGGGGGCACAACAGACCCTGGGAACTACTGCCCCATTAACCTGACTAACCTCGTCTGCAAGGACATGGAACGTATCATCATGGAACTCAAAGACATCGGAGATCTCCAAACTCTGGACCCCACACAGTTTGGGTTTGTAAAAGGCAGATCATGTCTCCTAAACCTGATAGACTTCTTTGAAGTAGTCACCAAAGCCATAGATGAGGGTAAGGTGGTTCACACAGCCTATCTAGATCTCACCAAGGCATTCAACACCATCCCCCACTCTGGAATTATAGATAAACTCAATAAACTAGGTATAAATCCCTATGTCACAAGATGGGTTGCCAACTGGCTTACTGACAGAACCCACACTGTGAAAGTAGCAGACTCCAAATCAGACTTCAGACCAGTGACAAGTGGAGTACCACAGGGTTCAGTCCTGGGTCCTCTCCTGTTTGATATCTACTTCTCTGAAGTAGAGGCTAACACGGAAAGTCTTTGGCTAACTAAATTCACAGATGACTGCAAACTAGGAGCCATAATCGAAACTCCTAACTATGTGTACATCCTACAAAAGGGCCTCACTGAGACAGATGCCTGGTGTCAAAGACATGGTCTCAAGCTCAATGCCAAAAAGTGCATTGTCATCCCCTTTGATAAAAACTCTGTACCCATGAACTACAACATAGGCGGTAGTCTACTTAACACCGAAAGTGTGATAAGAGACCTTGGGACACAGGTGGACAGTAGTTTCTCCTTTGATAATCACATCACCACAGTGGTCAGGAAATCCTTCTACGTAGCACACCTCATCACAAAAGGTTTCTCATCCAGAAAAAAAACAGGTAATTGTTCCCCTCTACTCATCACTCATTAGACCCATTATAGAGTACAACGCCCTTTTTGGTATGTACCTCACAAGACATTTACAACTGGAAAGGTCACAAAAATACCTCACAAAGAGGATTACTGGTCTCAAACAGATGCCTTACGCAGACCATCTCAAACTCCAGCTTTACTCCATCGCATATCGCCTATTAGAGGCAATCTCTGCCTAACATACAAAGCTATGTCAAACCCAGAGCTGTTGGACATGCTCCACTTAAAGAAATGCCAATCCCTCTGAGCTACACGCTCTAGGGACCTAAACCTTGTCACCACAATAAACAGAACATGCTGGAGGGATAGATTCCTGTCCCAGAGACTTCCCATACTCTGGAATAGACTACCTATGTCAAACAGAGCTCCTCATTAGCACTCAAGAAAAATCTTGATGATTGGATGGGTAATAGGAAATTCACCCCAGGGATCACTTCTGTGGTTCTGCTTGACAGGGGCAAAGGAAAATTGTTTTCTTGGGTGGCGAAAGCCAGGGTACCTTTTTGGCTAGGCTTGTATAGGCCCTAGGGCCAATAGCCTAGTACCTACCTATGAACATAAGACAAAAAACATAATAAATCAGGTGGAGGATATGGAATGGAATACCAGATCCTTGAAAAGACATGCAGAAAGAAATAACTAGAAAACAACTGAAGGAAAGAAACTCAAGGAAAAATGACTACTTTTAATCTGACTTAACAGTCTGTATATTTGATTGGCAAGCAGATTATTAATAATCATAAATGCTTTTTTCTAACATATTTATAGCCTAATGGAAGACCTGGATGCATCCGAAAACAAGGTAATTGTTACACCATTTTATTTTCTCTTAGTTTCATTAAAACTATTTAGTTTTAAATTAATAACAAATAATATATATTAAATTACATAAGACATCCGATTAGGCACCCTGACCTAGACATACATATGCACACACTCTCTCTATACAGTTATTATATTAACTAGAAAAGAGACAAGATAAAAAAAATGATTCACTGTTGTATCTTATATTTTTAAATGCAAATACTTTCACTTGTAAATTATTTATGTATTTGTCTTTTGTTGACCGGGTTAGTCCAACTGGGCCAAAGACCCATCTTCAGTGGAGACCCAAGGAGAAAATCTCTACACACAAAAAAAATACAAGAAGACTATACAAGAAATATTTACATAATATCAAAGCAGCAAGTATGCAAATGAACGCAAATAAATAACATACAGAAGATAACATGGAGTACTAAAAACAAATATATACAGAAAACCTAAAAACAAATAGCATATCAGAAAGAACCTGGAATTATACTTAAACTAAGAAGGTAAAAATGAAGGAAACTGACAAGATAGAAAAAAAGGTAGAAAAAAATAATTTAATAGTGAGGTAGAAATGGGGGGTAGAGAGTAATTTAGTATATGTATGTGAGAAGAGATGAGAAACAAGAAAGTTAAATTTGTTTTTGAGGAGACAATATATCTAGTGTTTTCTTTAGGAAGGGGAGGGTGGAAGTTAAGGGAATATATAGGGAGTGTGAGGTAGGTGGGGTGGTGGCAAGAGCAAGATGGTGAATTAGCAAGGTAGCTTTTTACTGATTTTTTTTTTGAGGAGAGAGGTAGACTTAATGGAACATATATTGTTGGGAAGTTTCTTTCAAATATGGGCTACTGTATATTTATAGAGCAATTGGCCTACTGATTTGTTTGGTTTGTAGGTGTCAAGTAGGGACTGTTCTGAGCTACGGACAGTATGAGCAGGAGTATAGAGGGCTATAAGAGAAGACAGCAAGGGACAGTCTGAAGGCTTGTAAATTAGACACTGTGCCATTTGTAGCCGAGATAGTTGGAGTAGCTGAGGGAATTCAAGCCAATTTAACTGTTTAAGAGCAAGGCAGTGGTGAGATTTTTAGGAGAGGTTACAAACAAATCTAGCAATGTGGTTGTAGGTTTGTTCAAGTTTGGTTATAAGGCTGGCTTAAAAGTGGGTAAATATAGGGGATGAGTACAGTAGTCATGGAGAGGAGGTAGGCTTGGGCAAGAGAAGTTCTTGAGGGAGTGGATAGACGTATTTTGTTCCTGTACAACAGACAAGTTTTTGATTAGTTTTTTTGATACAATGTTGAATAGGTCAAAGTTTAGTTGGTTGTCTATTGTGATACCTAGGAGTTTGTTATGGGAGTCGGCATGAATAATGGTGTTGTCTAGGATAGAGATACAGAAGGAGGCACTGAATTGGGATATAGTTTTTGGAAGGAAAAGAAGTAATTTAGTTTTTTTGGGGTCAAGGATGAGTTGGTTGTTTATCAACCAGTGTTTAATGGTGTGAAAATAATGCTGAGTGAGGGTATGGAGGTCAGTGAAGTTATTTGAGCAGGTTATAAGCGTAGAGTCATCTGCATACTGAATCAGCGAGGATAAGCAGCAGGCGGAGCATAGATGGTTTGTACAAATATTAAAGAGTTGAGGCCCTAAGATGGATCCTTGAGAGTCTCCTGTTTGGACAGGTAGGAAAGGAGAACAGGAAGTTTGCCATCTAACAGATTGCAGCCTGTTGCTAAGATAGCTAGAGAACCAGAGAATAGTGGAGGACGAGAGACTGAGCTTGGGTAGTTTAGACAGAAGTAAAGGATGGGAGATGGTGTCAAATGCCTTGGAAAGATCCAGAAAAAGGCATGATAAAAAAGGCATGATACCAGTTTATTATTGTCTCTGGCCCTCAGCTATAGACTAGGTGAAGTTTAGAAGGGCTGTGGAGGTGCCGTGATGGGGCCTAAAGCCATGTTGAAAGGGGGTCAGAAGGTTTTCCTGAAGGAAGTATTTGAGGAGCTGTTTTTGAATGCATTTCTCTAGGACTTTTGAGAGAGAGGAGAGGATGGCTATAGGTTGAAAGTTAGCGGGATCTGTGGAGTTACCTCCCTTATGAAGGGAAATAGTATACAAGGATTTCTAAATGTCAGGAACAGTGGCTACCTGTTTTATAAGGATAGAGATGGGATATGTAATAGTATTAACTGCAAGCTTGAGAAAATGTGGGGCTAGGTTGTCAAAGGTGGGAGAACAGGGTTTAAGTTTCGGTAGGAGGGACCTTATGTAGGACATGGAGATGGATTTTAGGGAAAAGGCTGTAGAGGGGCAAGAGCTGGGGGTGGTGGGGGATTGAGTTAGGTTTTGGCCTGGAGGAGTAAGTTTGTGGATGGATTCTATGAAGTGATTAAGTAAAGTGGCAATCTCAAATGGTGTGTTATTGGGGAAAGGGTTAGGGGTAGTGGGCTTCTCTGGGGGAATTCTGTTCATGGTATTCCAAATGTTTTTAGGGTTAGAGTTGTGGGTAGATTGGGCTTCCTGATAGAATTTTTTCTTGTCCTGAATGATATGTTTCTTTGTACTTGGGGAGGAGAGAAGAGGATTTTGACTTTAGCCATTGCTTCCTAGTACTGTCTCTTAGTTTCATTATGGAGAGGGTGTCTTTGGTGAGCCAGGGAGCTGAATTAGTCTGGACTCTAATTTTCCTAACTGGTACAAGTGAATTTAGTATGCTAAGGAAAGTATTGCTGAAATCAAGAACTGCGTCACTTTGAGGGAGATCATAGAGGTGTAACCAATTACCTAGAGAGAGTTGGTAGTTAAAGGTTTCCTCATTAAAGCTAGATAGATTGTGGCATTCTCTATAGACGTGGGTTTTATGGAGTGGGAGGGGCAACCTTTGAATAAAGGTAGGGGCAGGTGGTCACTTAGTCAGGTAGGGTAGTTAGGGCTGGATGTGAGTATCCACTCCAGAGTTGAGGAAGTATTTTTGCTAATACAGGTGGGGGTTGTTATAAGCTGAATGAAACCATGGAGGTTGATACTAAGAGAGGGAGAATTTTTTGTCATTTTATTCCAATCAATGTTGACATCTCCTAATATGATTGTCTCATAGGGCAGATGTTGGGAGAGTCAGGATAGAACAGATTCTAGAAAAGACATACTGTTGCCAAGGGGAATATATATGGCAGCAATGGCACATTGTTTGCATTGGTTAAGGTAACAGTTTAGAATGATAAGCTCAGCTAGATGCAAATCGGGAGGGACAGTGAGAGGGGGTGAGGTTGAGTTGGTGTGAGTACAGGACAGCAACAGTGGTCAGTCTGTCCTGATGGAAGATATTATAGCCAGGGGGTAGGATTTCAGAATTAGAGATATGAGGTTTGAGCAAAGTTTCAGAAAGTGTCAAGATGTGAAGTTATTGGATAGGCTTTTCAAGTTCATCAAATAGACAAAGATGTTCTTTGTTAGATGGGAGGGGTGTTGAACAGCTGTAAGTGAACTGGAAGCAGTGGGGGTGGTGGCATGGGAAGGACCAAGATTGGTGTGAATATCTCCATCTAGCAGGACGATTAAATGAACATTAGGTTTTTTGTAATATGAACAGCAGTTAGGTGGTCTTAACTTACATTTGGGGCTAGACAGAGTAAGGTTGAAATATTTTATTTTGTAGAACTGGGTGTAGGAGGTGTTATAGAGTGAAGGCGAGATTTGGAAGAATAGGGAAACACTGTAGGCAGGGGCGTCGTGAGAGAGTGAGGGATGTTGATGCAAAATTTAGATTAGTGTGATAAGATAAGCATGAGAGGATGAGGAGAAAGGGGGCAGGAAGAAGTTTAGTAGCATGTTGTGACAAGATGAGGGTGAGACAGGTAGGTGGGAGGCTACCACAGCCTGGTGGAGGACAGTAGTATGGTATTGTGGTAGATAGGGGATGTGAAAAGAAGGTATAATCAAGTGAGAAGAATTATCTAAAATGTGAAGTATAGGTGGAGGTGGAGCAACAGGAAAGAAAATGTGTTTGGAGAAAAGTGGAAGTGGGTACAGTGAGTAGTAATTAGTGAGAGAGACCAGAGGAAAAGGGGGGTTTAAAGATTAAGGTAAGGAATGTGATATTATTAGTTAATTGAAGGTAGGGGTAGGGATAGGCTGGTATTGGTTGACTGGAGTTAGGAACAAGAACAAAAGAGGTTTGTGAAGCAATAAATTTAGGGTTGTCAGGGGTGTGTGGGAAAGGGGGTAGTGTAGAGGAACTGAGTGAGCCTGAAGGGCGAATGGACCGGGCTAGACCAGGGACACTGCTGCAGACCAAGTAAGCAAAAGAAAACAATCAGTAAGCAGTACTAGTAGTACAGGGATTATCTCAGCTATAGTTGTAGGAGTTTAACACTCTGTAATTACATGGAGAGATTGGTGAAGGAGAGAGAGAGGGAGGCAGAGACTACAGTTCTGTTAATGAAGTTGAAATGAAGAAGAAATGTGGAAAGAGACAGGAGTAAAATGAAAGAAATAGGAAAAATGAAAAAGGCAGCAGAGGACTTTATTGCAGGGTACAAATTGGTCAGGACAGGGGTGTACAGAGGGCTAATGGAAGCAACAGAAGGCATTGAATGGGGGTACGGTGGTAGAAATCGTATAAAGAGTAAGGGGTATGGAAGGTAGGTGAAAATCTCTGTTAATATGCAAAACTAAAACTGCTCTAAATTAGGCAAGCTACAGTTAAGTATACCATGACCTACACTAGTGAAAAAAAAAGGTTTTCCAGATGTTGGAGACTCAGTCTGTGCATAAAGCATACAGGGCTTCACTTGGATTAGATGTGAGCCTTGGAGGAAGAATTCTTTTAGTTCATTTTGTTGGGGCTTAGTCACCTGGGGAGACAAAATAAAGGGAGAAAGATGAAGCAGGCAGGAGAATGAGAAGAAAGAGAAATAAAAATACTGATACAATAAATGGGATTAGTTAGGTAGTCAGAAGTAAGGGCAGGTAAGGAGAGAGAAATGTGGTTAGGTAGTAAGGTTCAAGGAGGGCACGAGACAGAGGAGGAAACTGTTCGAGAAAATAGTGCAGAGAAACAAGTACAGTAGTATATAGACTTAAGTAACAGATCCTTATGGGCTAGGATACACAATCAGCAGGCTACACCTAGCATAAGGTTAACTAAACAACATTAAAATGTAGTTCTTTTCTCTGCCATTACACCATACATGGGCTAAAATATAAGACAAAACAGGTCAAATTTACAACTACTGTTCCATGTTGCAGCAAACAAAGGTACAAATATTCTTATCACCTAGCGACCACACTACTGAGATAACCTAGGTAGCACAGTAAGCAAATATTTGTATACAATACATTTAGAACATGATCAGTTTTGCATTAAAATTGAAGTATTTTCTAGAACAAGAAACCAAATGTACAGTGGATATAAAAAGTGTACAACCCCCCCCTGTTAAAATGCCAGGTTTTTGTGATATAAAAAAATGAGACCACAATAAATCACTTCAAAAATTTTCCCATCATTAATGTGACCTATAACATGTACAATTCAGTTGAAAAACAAACAAATCTGTTAGGGGAAAAAATAAAAAAACATACAATAAACTGGTTGCATAAGTGTGCACACCTTTAAACTAATACTTTGTTGAAGCACCTTTTGCATTAATTGATGGCAGGTGTGTACCAAAGAAGATTGAGTGACTCTGATTAACCCAAAATAAAGTTTAGGTGTCCTGGTAGGATTTTCCTGAGATTTAGTCAGTTGCCTGCTACAGCAAATGCCATAGTTCACAGAGAGCTTACAAAGCATCAAAGTGAGCTCATTGTTGAAAGGTATCAGTCAGGAAAAGGGTACAAAAAAATTTCCACAGCATTGGATATACCATGGAACACAGTGAAGACCATCATCAAAAAGTGGAGAAAACATGGGACAACAGTGATGTTGCAAAGAACTGGATGTCCCTTCAAAATTGATGAAAAGACAAGACGAAAACTGGTTAGCAAGGCTGCCAAGAGGCCTACAGTAACCCTGAAGGAGCTGCAGGAATTTCTGGCAAGTACTGGTCGTATATTACATGTGACAACAATCTCCTGTATTTTCCATATGTCTGGGCATGGGGTAGGATTAAAAACAAACAAAAAATAAAATGGCAGTTTCAAACTAACCTCTTCAATCGGATAACATGGTAAGCGCTTTCATTCACAAAAACATCAATGAACTTCTTCAGACCAATCAAGAATTGATAAGAGTATATACCTCCAATAATTTATCTAGACTGATTAAAAAAACTATTTCACGTCCACTTTCTGATCATAATGCCAGAACGTTTGAGTTAGAGCTAAATACAAATAAAAAACTTTTCTATAAAAAGTATACCGGCACACACAATAAATTTAAAGGATTTTAAAGAGGTTAAAACATTTCTACATATCAATTACACAGAGGATATAGCTGAACTATATGTTTGGTGTGCTCTAAAGGCTTATTTAAATGGAAGAATAAAAACTGGTATACCCTTAAGAAGAAACAATGGGATAAAGATCTGATAGAATTACAAGAAGAAATTGATAGATAGGTAAAGATAGCATATTAAAAGTAGATGAATTAAAAAAAAATATTTAGAGATCTTAGATCATAAAACTATGATAAATTTAGAAAAAAATTTAGTTAATTATTCCATGAACCCCAAATCCATGAACAAACTAGCTTCCAAGACAAAACTACTCAAGTCCAACCATATTAGAGAATTATACTCACCAGAAAGTAAGAGAAAAGCAGAGTTTAACAAGGTTAATCAAAGAGAAATGCTAAAGAAGTCCCAATAATTAAAACTTTGATTAAAAACATAGTAGGAATAGGCTAACAGAAGAACAAAAGAAATTAATAGACAAACCTATACAACTGGATGAAATTAATAAACAAATTAAGAAATTAAAACTGAACAAAGTTCTTGGTAATGATGGCATAATATCAAAACTATATAAACTATTACCAAAAGAAGCTGTATATATTTTACATAAGTCTTTAACTGTTTTAAAAAGTTAAGTACCACCGTCCTGGAAATACACACTTATTTCTCCAATATTAAAAGCAGGAAAAAATCCAGTAGACTGTACCTCATACAGACTAATCTCACTTTTAAATACTGACTACAAAATATTTATGGCTATATATGCTGCTAGACTACAACAGTTCCTGCCATACATCATCAATAACAGGAAAGTATATGTTTAAAGTCAACAGGGACACACTTCACACAGCAAAATGAAATAACTTTCTATGGATGTTAAAACATTACATTTTGGAAAAATGAAAACCTCAAGATTAATTATTCATATATTACCTCAGTGTTAAAGTTGTTTATAGATTTTCTTTACAAAAATCTAGGATATAAAGAATGGTCATTCTTGTCATTCCAAATAGCACATACACAAAATAATCTACCTACTTTTACTTTAACAATGCATAAACTTAGGGAGAATAATTTAATATACTGGTATCAACTGATGGATAGAAGCAAATTACAAAGCTCACAAAACATGTTAGCCAGATTTAATCTAAACAAGGATATGTCATTAGATATACAACATTGCAAATCCACAATAGAAACTAAAATAGCATTAATGCAGCCATTAGTAAGAGATAAAGTCCCAAAATTCATAGATTTAATAACATTAGTAAAGCAGGAAATAATATATAAAACTAATAAAAAAAAGTAGGCGGATATATTATTGCAAATTATTGGGACTATTTTGAAACTATAAACTATGAACCCAACAAGGAAGATAAAAAAAATATATTGATACCTTCTGAACAAACCACATCTTCCATAAACTGGAGACAACTGACATGGAAGCTCTTATACAAAACATTTATAACACCGCACAGACGTGAATTAATATAAAAGAAAAAAAATGTTGTATTGAAGATGTAAAACAAGTAATAAAGCAGAGTGGCAGCACACGCTTGTTGACTGCAAAGTTGTCAAACTATTTTGGGACAATATCAATGTTTTTTTTACAATCTATTTAATGATAAATTCAGAATAACCAAGTCATTAATTTTGTTCAACACATCGATACCGGTTTGTGTAAAGAGAATAAATGATCCACTAGTATGGAGTCTTCTATCGATAGCAAGCAAGACAATCACCAAGAATTGGAAAAACAAGCAAACACAATGAACGAATTTGTAAATATGGCCACCGATGTCAGTCACTATGAACTTCTTACAATCAAAACGAGGACAACTAGAGTTACCACTTCATACAACATGTGGATAAAGCTTAAAGAATTATTAAATAAACAAATATAAATGTTACTATCATTGAAACATTTTCTCATTTTTTAAATAAAAAATAAATTAGGAGTAATTCAAATGTAACTACTTGGTAGGCACCTTTGTAAATAGTTTAGTTATAATCTGTGCTTTTTGTTATATGTGCCTATTTTAATTTTACATTTCAATGTGCAAATTTGAGTGTATGTATTAAAATAAATCAAAACATTTAAAAAAAAAAAAAAGGAATGCCAAATGGTATGATTGTTCTCGGCAACAGATGCAGACCAGAGCTTTTATTAGATAATGCTAGATAAAGAAAGCTCCAAACTGTTCATATGTGATAATCAATAGTAATACAATAGTCAGATGCCTTAGACTTTCAACTGGTGTTTCATCAAAACACCAAAGGTGTTGCATAACAGAGAGCTGTTACCTATGTATTGAAGGTTTGGAAAGGGTTGTAAACAAAACCGATTATCTCTTTGTGAGGCACTAGACATGGCAAAAAGCACAAAAATGACTCTTACTGCTGCTGAACAGACTGATTGAGACCAAATATTCTGCTCCCAGTTCTCAGCTGACAACCTGATTATAATCCACTTATGTAGGAAACAATTAATTCAGGGATAAATAGGAGAAACAAGCGTCTTACAAGCTGGCAAAGACTTTAAAGGAAAGGAGGAAGAGGAGAAAGGAATGGAATGAGAATACAGGTCTAACACACCTCCTCTGTCTTAGGAAGAGGAATGGCAGGCAGAACTCTGCTAATGAGGAAATCCCACTTTTTACAAATGTATCAACATGTAAGACATAACTTTCATACCAGATAAGAATAAAGCATTCTGAGTAACATCATAGACTGAGACCCCAGCAATCCTGTTGTATGTCTCTTTAGAGCAACAGATCCTTGACAGTAAGGATCCTGATGGAATAACATACCCAAAAGGTAAAATCTAGCTATAAAATGTTTGATAACATTGTTCAAGGATGCCTGCACCAATGCTCCACAAAAGTGAACCATCAACACATCGAGAAAAGCAGCTGAAGTGGACACTGCCCTAGTACAATGAAACGTGAGGACAGAAGAGAGCCGTTGTAATGAGTGATGCAATCAAAGATCCATCTAGAGAGGGTGACTATAGAAACCACCATGCCTTTTGATGAAGGGCAAGAAAAGCTAGATTGACTTTCTAAATTCTTTATGTCTGCTAATGCAGAACCTGATAACCATATGCATGTCCATGCAATGCAGAAGGTATTTTCATTTACTGTGGCAGTTGAGGAAATCAATGAGAGATAAAAGCACATTTAAAGTGGCAGGGAAAGTTACCTATAAAAAATGTTTGACCTTACCCTCAGAAAACATTGGAGTCTATCTAGACTACTCTACTGGAATGTGTATTCAGAGTTAACTTGGAAATGGTAAAGTGGGTGGATACACTCATCTCTTTTCTAACTCAACAGCAAAGATCCATATTACATATCAGTGGTTCTGTCCTGTCTTCCACCTTTATCCATAACCTGTGATGCCACAATAGGAAAAGCCAAGCTTTTCATATACAGGTATGTTTCTTCATTCTTTCAGCAAGTAATTGGGTTTAAATATGCTCAACTGCAGAGACATTCATTCTGTTAGATTAGGTATACCTTCTATCAACACAACAACCAATAAGATTCCACATACATACATGTTTACATCTATAAAATTTCACCAATTGATTGTTCCAGTACTGAGACATCTATAATAATCTGGAACTTCTGAAGGTTCCACATCTTCTGGCTTTTAGGTCATTCACTTTCACTGACCTAGTGGTAGGTACTCATCTGCCACACCCAACAAGCATTAATACTGGAGAATACTTTATTGATCCAATTATAAAAAATAAATAAATGTCTGTGGTAAGATTTTGGGAGGCCTTGTATACTCCAGTGAGCACCAACTGTAGTGATATTATTCCATGTGTGACCCTCTAAAGTGTCCTTTATTTTGAATGGTACTTTAATCCTGTTTTTAACCTCTTCCTTCAGTGTTAAACTAACAGACCAGCATTTAACTCCATTTCCTGAGCAAGAATTATCTTGAGTCTAGAACTAGAATTAAGCATGGGCTCGTTTATACTTATCATTTGTTTAGAGGAATAGCTGAGCGGGTCTAATGACAAAGATCCTCAGAGTGCTCTCACAATTTAATTTTCAAGGCTACTATTCTCTGTAATATCTTTATATTAGATGATAGGGTGCCACATACATTAATTTGTAAAGTACTTCTGTATCACCTTCACTTCTCTATACTTCAACATTTGTTTGTATTTTGTTGCATGCTTTAGACTTAACTGCTCTTTTATTATTCCTCTGAACCGCTTTGTTTCCTGCAGAGCAGTGACGCCTTAGATGTTTGCTTTGGAACTATCCCTGAAACAAAATGTCTAAATGCAATGTATACCGTAGTAAAATATACAATCTCATAACAGCTGTGATGCCTTACTATTTTTATGCTGTATTAAACTTCAACAACAAACATTTTAATGAGTTTGAATGGGGGAAAATGGGAAGAGTACTGGGCACATTACCTGGAATTGAAACAACAAATGAAGAATAGCAGAAAACACCACCAGGGAAGGAACAGTTAAGAGCAGCAGTGCAAGTAATATCCATCAAAAAATGCTGACAGAATTCTTTCTAGCACAAAGGGAGCACTTTGGCCAGATTTAAAATGCCTAAGGCCCATACCACTAGGAAGTGTAAAGGGTATGTTGGGCAAACTTCCTCCTGTCAGCAGTGCAACGATATGAAGGTTCATTAGCATGAGGTACCTTATCATTCCAGGCCAGATGAATGATTGCTTCTCACTGTGCATCTATCATCTTCAAAAGAACAGTGTTGTTTATCCCCTTTAGTGGTCAGGGAGGTGTAGAGGTTGGGATCAGTAAATGACAGCCATGAAAATGGCATCACAACCTAGAATCATATGAACTGCATCACAGATATGAAAACAAAAATTCATAACAGATAGAACTGTCATGTGGAATTTGAAGAATGAAGCACTAAGGGAAAATGGATGTAACATATGAAAAAACATAAAACACAACCATTTTCACTTTTTTCCCTTTGTGATGGCAACCCTGAAATGAAAAATACAAATCTTACCATTATAGTAGTAGGTGAAACACATTGTCATGAGATTCTTGGCCGGTCCATAATCATCCATCTGGTGGCACCTGCATTTACATGGAAACATGTCAATTCATCAGTTCATAAACACTAGCTAGCAATACAGTGAGCATCAGAAAGGGATAAGACATTTTTAGAGCTCCCCCAGAGTATCAGATTATAATTCAAACCATTATATGAACAAAGTAACCGAGTATAATCCCAAACCAAGTTTTATTTTTCAAATTCTCTTCACACTATATACCACAATTTATTGCTACTTGTACAGGAAAAGTCTTCATTATAATCAGCATATTTTGGATGTTTTCCATTTTTCATAAGATGTACACTTATATATTTGCTGCTAGTTGCTACATGTCACTTTATATTTACACGGAGTTCATTTCAAGACCTGAAATGCAAATTTTATCAAATTTAGATGCATCTTCTGTTTGCCTCATCTCAATAATGATATCTGAAAAAAGTAAATAAACCCATGCATGTAAATCTCTGAAGTTAAAAAAAAATGAAAAACAACTTGCACATTGCCCATAACTAGCATAAAATTGCAGAGCAAATGCAGAAAACTTATTCAAAGCCTTCACTAAACTAAAGCCTGTACTAATCCTCCCTTCATAACCTGACAGACATCTTCCTCCCGTATATACTTGCATCTCAAATGTCTCCGTCAATTAAGTCTCTTTAGATATCCTAACTATAGCTACAATGTAAATTCTTGCATATTATTCCCTTTTCACTTTTTTTTTTTTTACTTTTTGTAATCTCAACATGCAGTCCTCTATATATTTTATATACTCTGTATAAGGATATATTTCTGTGTAAATGTTCACATTATTATTATTTGGGGTCTATATGAAATACTCAAAGAGGTGTTGCAGCGAACGCCTCTTCATCAACACATACACAGCAAACGCACAAAACCGGGAATGCTGACATCAGCAATTTCTTTCCCTTGGAAAGAAATTGCTTCGCCATCCCTGAAAGTTTGCCATTTTCCCACTGTAATGAGATCTTGAAGTTGGTATATTTAGTTGGGGGGTGTGGGGGGGGGGTGAAGCCCAACAGTTTATCTTTGTAATATGTTTATGTTTTGAGGCAAGCGATTTCTTTCCCAGGGAAAGAAATCACTGATGTCAGTGTTTGCCAATTGTGCGTTCGCTGTGTACGTGTCAATGAAGAGGCTTTCGCTGTAACGCCTCTTCAGTGATATGATATAGACCAGTTATTTATTCTATGTTTTATGAGCTTTTCTCCCCATGCCTCCACTGAAAATGGGCTCTTAATGGCCCAGCGGGATCATCCCAGGAAACAAATGCCAAAAAATAAGTAAATAAATAAATAAAAATCGCTAGAAACTTCTGTCTGGAAATAAAGTCTGCCAAAAGTTTTTACTCATTAATATTTTGTCAGATGGGCCTAGCTATCACAGCAGATCTCATATTTCTGTCCTCACTTTACCAATCATCCAACCATCTCTAAATTCCACCCCCATAACCCCACATCCTTCCTGTTGGGGTACTACCCAATTTGCCATTAAAATCTACTCTACTTTAGTTCACTAATAAAATCCCTAGATATTGCCTCTATTTTGCTAAATTTGGTGTCAGTAGTTTAGATCCTACATTTCTAAAGTCAAGTAAGTGTTTTCTATTCATCTTGTTATAAAATCTTTAATTTCTTTCACTCCCAATGTTTTTAATTTGTGGAATCTTCCCCATCATTATTCCTAAACATTTCACTGCCTCATAAAGATCCAGCCTCTGGCTTACCTCTTCATTTAATATAGTAAGACAGGTCCTTGAGAAATTGGTCTTCATGCAACGTGTATACCATTTGCTTATATATTTATGTATCCGTTTATAACGCATTCACAGCCATAACCTTTTTTTAAACCAATGCAGCCTTCAAGATATAGGAAGGGCAGTTTAAATCCTGGTCTTAGTGCTAACAATTCACAGCATATCCTCTGCTATGAGGGTGTGGGTCATGGGAAGCTGCTCATGGAAGCACATTTTTCAGTGAAACTGAATCTCACAAGGGATTAATTTACTTAGTTACTCTCTGCAACTTATTCTGTCTTAATCATTATGTATTTTTATATGGGAATTGCAAATCTGTATTTTATTTCTATACATGGGAGGCTGTTCTCATACAGCTTATTTATGTTTTCAATTTAAGGTCTCCATGCACAAGAACTGATAGCAATCTCTACTACTAACCAGGACAAATACATTAACATACAAAAACACCAAACTACTTTAGACACACACCAACTTTGAACAGATAAATTGAAAACAAAGTATGCAAGCTAGTAAAGCATGCCCCAAGATACAATAAATAATCACTTTAACAGTTAAAAATGAAAACAAAAATCCAGTTAAGTGCTTTTGTCTTGCATCTTTCATTAATACTTCACCAGAATCTCTTGTAACAATCTATGACTTTCTCTTTGAAAAAAAGAGTCACATGACAAAATCAGCTGACACTGACTGACTGCCTTTCAAAACTTTTTAAAGGTACAAGCCTTAAATGTAAAAAAAAAAAAAAAAAAAAAAAAAAACAGAAGCAACAAAACAAACTAAATAAATAAAAATGCTGGCAGGCAAGAGTTTCACAGGCACAAATCACTCAGGTGATGATAAACCAAAGGTGTATTTAATGATAAAAATCCACAAGAAAAACAAATAAAATGTGAGTGCTTTCGTTAAACAAGTGTTAACTTCATCTGACACCATTAAAATGCAAGACAACATTAAGGTTAATTAATGTTCCGTCTCAGTGTTGTTTAGCTAGCTACCCCTCTTTGCTTACCCAAATCAAAATTGAATATCTATTATTTACAATAACACCCAATATTTCAATAATCAATACCAGATTATAAAAATAGAAATTTACAGAATACAGAAAAAAACACGGGAAAATAGCATTTTTTTTTTACTGACTGAATTACTGTTCCTAGCTACTTAAAACTAAGGCAAGATGAAAGGAAGCAAGGATGAGTGTCCAAAACCAGAAAGAACCTGCTCCTCTCTACTCCTATTCAAATACAATTTCAGTGCTAGTGAAAGTACACAAATACAATTCACTTAACTCTGTGTGAATCTGTGGTTTCCACACTATCCTTTCCTACTGGCTGTGACCTGGCAACTGCAGAAACTGCTGTGATCCACAAGCACTTGGTTGGGTTTACTTATACATGAGTGAAACTGTAAAACAAAGGTTTACTTCAGCCCAACTTGCAGAACACTAACAAATTTCTTCCCTCTGGCACCCCAGGATAGCAATTAGTTTGCAACTAAGTACAACAGTGCAGAATCTCAGCTCAGGCTTTTCACAGACATTGCGTCTCTGGCTGCATTCAGACCTGTGAGATAAAATCTTTATGGCCTAAACCAACTCATTTAATTTCAGACCATTTTTCTTAAGGTTAGCTGAGCTGAGCTTAACCATTTCCCTTCCAGTATTCTCTGTTAAAAATATATATATTGTCTAACCATGTTGAAAGATCTTTCACGTCTTCATTTTGGGGTGGGATGCTATCTAAGCTGCAAGTAAGTGGTTTTGTACTACTAAATGTAAAAATGACAATTTTGCACTTTACTTTTTAAAGGTTTTTTTAAAACATTTCTGAAAACGCATGCTTTAACACATGCAAGTTCAAGTTGCAGCTTCTGTATGTTAGAAGGGGATTTGATTTGGTTAACCAAAGATCCCCAGTTTTGATTTAGGGATCAGAAAAGTATATGCTGAATAGTAAATGTCTTAGTACAGATCCTTCCTGTGAGATAAACACGTTAACCATTATTTCAACCCCCAGCTCTAAATGAAAGAGAAAAGATTCACACCCTGCATCTTTGCCTCAGAAAGCAGCTCATTAACAAGTTGGAAATTTACTCTTCTGTGCTGTCAACTTGAAATTTGTACTATACAGTTTTTGGCTTTGAAGAGTACCACTTTTCCCTGGCACGTGAGGTTCATAACAGACACTGTGCAGTGGGCTAACCTTGTGGATAAGAACATCAGGGTAATTTTAACATTTTGGCAATGTAAGCATAATGACTCTTTAGGGAAAATAATGAGATGCAGTATGTACAGTTCTAACCCCTGCATTGCTCTTTAGGCATTGATACAGATCCCCAAAGTTAAGGATTTGGCAAAACAAAAGCTCTACTTCAGTGGTAAAGCTGCCTAGCTTCCAGAAATAAAGAAGGAATAGGGAGTTAACTTGCGGTGATTTTTTTTATTCTTCTGGAAGGGCACAGGAGATCGACTTCATTATGTTGTTCCAATAAGCCCAGTGGTCAGACAAGATAATTGAGCTATAAAGAGTTCACATCTCATAGAATCAAACATCTGCAGTTTATGTGTTGTTCTTGGGAGTATTCTGACAAATTATCCATAGTGTTAGAACTAAAAAAATATATTTGAAGGTAAAAGACAATACACTTGTCTTCAAGAATTTATGCATATAGATATACAGAAGTATAATCCCAATAGGAAAATGGGCCAACTGAAATAACCAGAAACTCATTCACCAAAAGACAACTAAGCTGAAAGGATGGAAGCTATGGATGAAGTAACTCAATTTATTCCTCAGTGTAAGCAGAATAAGTGAGATGCCTGAAATGATACAGTCTGCACATTTCTGTAGAGGAGCAAGACAAAAGAAAAACAGAGAAGTTCAAGTAATCCTAAGAAGAACTTGCCATGTGTTTTCATTTTATTCTTTACAGGAGCACAAGGTCCTACAGATGTTTGTGTTACTAATATATAGAAATGAGCCAAAACTAAATTTAGCGAGTTGCATGATTCATTAATAACAGATAGACTGGCCTTCTATATGTGGCACAAGAAATGATAATGCAAAGCAGACGTTATTTAGAGACACAGACCCAATGGATGCGTGCAAAGTGAGGAAAATTACAAACACACAATTAACACAGAAGAAATGAATTTGTAACGCACAAAATGTCATACAAATAAAAGGACAAATGACAAAGTGAAAGCATGTTTTAACACTAAAGGAGACAACAAAGAAAGGCATGAAGTGCACAAACAGTGTTAAAATGTGTGCCTTATGTACTTCGTATGGCTATAAGCACAACAAGAAACATTGCAAAATCTGTAGTACAAAGGGATATTTTTAAAAATGTACAAAGGGAAAAAGAATATGCATGTTGCTGGGAAGAAATACGGAAATAAGAACAAATCAGTTTGGCGGGTAATATTAAAGCTCCAAGAGATGATTAAGTTAGTCTGGAAATGCATTAAAGTAATAATGAAATTCAGACTTTTAACAAAAAATGCTGAAAATAAATAAGCAAAATAAGTAAAAATAAAATAAAAAGTCAAACTGCACACAGGAGGAGAATGTAATAACATTTCCAAAATACACCCAAATCACTGGGATCAAATGGGAATGAAGACAGAACTGTGCATCCAATTTAACACACATGTTCAGAGTGCAAATTACAGCAAAACTACCTAGCACCTCACAAGAGTCAAGCCTTGCCTCTGAGAATCATGCCTTTGAAAATCATGCACTAATCCCCATTCTGGAATGTGAATGTCCTTGTCTTTCTCATTTTAAGGCTAGCATTAAACATCTACAAATTCTCCTAACAAAATATGCCATTTCACTTGCCCTTAGATCAGGATCAGTATTAATCACCAACTCAAAAGACATTGCTGTAGAATAAAGGTACATTTCCTTATCTGTACTCCAATATTCTAAACATAATTCTTAAGAGTATACTGTATGTTTACATTATTTTTTATAAAATGATTTATCTTCATTTAACTTCTCAAAATCCAGATTCCTAGATGCACCTCTCAACCTCTTAAAGCAAGAAATCTAGACAAAGCACAAATAATGGGGGACAAAGGCCCAAAAACAGGGATACTTTTTAAATACTGCTCTTACAAACTTGATAGAATAGCTTTTGCATTAGCATGACCTTTCTCAAGGATATGAAATTTGAAACTCAAATGTCTGCCATTATTTTCGGACTTCAATCCTCAGTGATTTGTCAAAAAAACTGCCATTTTATGAGAAACAGTCCAAAAAATATGAGACAAATGTCTGGACAGTTGAGAGATATGTTCCTAGAACAGTTATGACATAGTTACAAGAATAATGGAAGACTGCTTCTTTGTAAAACTATCTGATGAAGGTAGTTTTCTGAAGCACCCCCCCCCCCCAAAAAAAAAAAAAACGTTGAGAAAAACAGAGACTGGATGGAGGACTATGCCAAAGATTTTTATAGTAAAGACCTACTACAGAAAACTTCTTAGATTAAAAGCTATGATTCCCTTTATAGCACCATTAATTAATTTCTATATTGTATATTTTTTTCATATTCCCATTTTTACAAGTATTCCCATCCATATTTTACAAAACAGCACATTGCACTTAAATTATAACTATGTTTTGTGTCTTTTCTGAATGTTTCACCCTTAGTTTCACTTAGGATAGGATGTAATTTGACACAAATCATTATTTCATTACATTAAACAGACAATGCACTGTTCTTTTCTATTAATGCATGCATATATATGCAGACATGCACAGAGCCAGAGCGCGAGGCACAGAGTCAGATTTATATACTTGAAAATGTTCTGTTAATTTGCCAACTTTTCTAAATGATGTTGAACATAACCACTGTCATACTACAAGCTAGAAGATATTCAACTTCATTTTCTATCATCTTTATGCATTTATTCACTCACTGGCAGGTCACCTGGTTAATCCAGAATAGTGAGGCAGTACAGCCAGTCTACTCCAGCATCCATTGTGGTACAAGGCATAGAAGCTCCTCCTGAAACCCACTGCTTGACATAAACATACACTCATAATGCGCACACACACACACACACACACACACACACACACACACACACACACACACACACACACGTAATTTAGGGATCACCAATTCACTTACAGGAAATCTTTGGACAGTAGAAGGAAGTCAAAGCAGCCAGTGAACCACAAAGGCAGGATGTGCTCTCACCACACAAAAGGCACCCCAACAAAGAGACACACTGAAGAAACACATGCTGTGAGGCAACAGTGCTAACAGCTGCACAGCTATGATACAGACAATAAAAGTCTTATTTGATTTAATATATAGTCCATATTATAATTAAGAAAAAAATGGCAGACCTTTAATTGGAGTTCTAGTGGAAAAACTATTGTACTTACAGGGATGACTATTTTTTTTTTTTTTTGCTTCTGTTCTTTTTCTCTGACATTTTTAAACTGACATCCCAATATTATGTTTTATTTCAACTTCACCAACCAATACACCATTTACATTTGCTACAATTTTGTTACCAAATGTATCATCACACTACATTTCATAGTACAGTACAGTAAAAATGTTATTAATTATACAGGGATAATGGAGTCTGCATACTGAATGCCTGGGGGCTATACGAGGGAGGACCTGAATATTTGGGGTACAGGGGTACAGATTCCTTGCACTGCATGTTTTATTGTTAATTATTTTATTTTGCAGTAATTCAGCCACACAAAATAATCTGTTAGTTCTTAGTGTTATATTTTGAGAATACAGGGTTTCAGACCTGGTTTTAAGTATGTTTTCTTCGATCAGTTAACCACCCTATGGTATTACAGTTTTGCAGTAAAGTCTAATGAAATCTGCAAAGGGATATTGTTAGCTACATCTCTACTGGTTACAGAACATTCTATTCTCTGCTTAAATCAAATGTTTAAGGGAAATGAAATATTTATCCTGCAATGGCTTTTGGTTATCTTTGGCAAAGTTTGACAACATTCTTTTAAGTTTAGGTATTACTACTCAAGTAAATTAAAATATCCCCACATAGAAATGTTACATAGAATAACTGTATTGCTATAATTTCTGTTCTGATCACTATAATGTTACACAGTATGAACAGCTGCCTTTCCTCAAAGTAAAAAAATACAACAGTTTTCACTGCAAGTGGGCATTAAAGTCACCAGGGTATATCTGGTATCATTACAGAACAAATTAAATGCATGGTTTTAGTTAAAAAAAATTAAACCATTTTCCGAAAAAACTTTTTTTTAATAAAACAACCAACAGTTTAAATCAAAGTTACATGAACAGCAGTTTCCACATCTCTGAAAAAGCAAAATAAACCAATTTTCAGTGTAAGTAAAAATAAGGATGATGATATTATTCCAACACTTACTCAAAGAGAACCACTGCAAATGACTGAACCAGCCGAAAGAAGGTTTGCTCAGACACGCATTTGGAGTTGCAGCGCTGTTGAGAAAAGATGATTTTCATGTAATTAGAAAACTTCACTCTGATCTAAAACAGCATTCTATAGTGAAATGGTGCCAATAACATTGAAAATACAAGTTTCAACAAATGTTTGAATGCCAAGTAACATTTCATGTTCAGTTTTAAATAAGTTAATATACAGCTTATAAAGTTTAAAAACTGTATGCTGTTAATAAATTGCTACTACAGGGTTTCAACAAGTATCTGGATATTAACATTTTATATTAATAAGATGCTATACTGCCAATTGCCATCTGCATTAAGTATATACCATGTCACTGATTCATGTATACAGTACTTGCTACAGTAATATCAACTACCACTGTGCAATATTCCACTGTATTCCTTAACTCATGAGCATGCATTACCCAATGGTCTGTTTTATCAATGGATTTTATATGTAGTGTGTTGCACTGTACCGTACTGTATATTCTATAACATTTGTTGCAATGTTTACCGATACTGGTTATTACTTTTTTAAAAGGACTTCCAGCACAGTGGGACTTTTCCAGTAAACACATGCACATATGTCAAAATGATTCACTTTTAAATAGTTTCAAATAGAGCTTAAAAAGTTTGAAAGCAGTTTTCTGTTACTGTGTTTCCATACATGCAGAATATTAGAGGTTACTCTGAATGCTTCCCCCTTCAGGTCATGTGCTATGTACAACAGAATACTTGACGACTAAGAAACACATCTTTGTTCCTTCCATTATAGCGTCTGCACTGTTATGCATCATGACTAGAGGAGGCAAGCCAAAGCCTGAGTAAAAGCTTGGCTCTGGCACATGATCAAGCAGGTTAAACGGCCAAGCCACAATCGCAAGTTTCTTTTTTTTTTTCTTTTTTTTTTTTTGAATAACTGCTGTAGACCAGACCTGCAGGCGGAGAGGCTGAGAATGCTTTCTATTAGGTCTGGTCTGTGTATCTAAGCACTGTGTATGGCTGGAATACCAAAGGGACTAGTGCCACTTGCCACAGGGATAAAAAGGAAAATGATTTACACATTTTTCATGCAAGTGGACCATTGCAAGACATTATAGTTGGCAATTCTTTTTTAAAAACATTTGCAGCTCATTTTTAGGATGAGGGTTGCATTATTTCCTTTATCCAGAATGCTTGCATGTTCACAGAGGAAGAGGAGCCTGTTTCAGTAAGACAGAGAGGGAGAAAGAGCGACAGAGCAGGAGAGCTTGGAAAGCAAAACCAATGCTAAGCACAGCAAGAGCAAAATTCTTTTGTATTACTTTGATTTTAATGAGGAAAGCTCCAGTATCACAGCTGCCATGACTTTAGCTTACTGCTGAATTGTGAATTTCCAAGAGGTGCTTAATGTATGTTTGGGGGTGATATTTTTCTTTAGTAGAATTGTTCAAAATACTACATTACTGTAGTAGTAGTACTAGATTCTCTCTCTTTCACTTGGCTCACCATCAAGCATCATAGATGTGCAAAGAACCGGGCTGTCTTTTTGGGGAAGGGATGTAGAGGCATCTTGTACACGAGAGCACAAAGTCATCATATAATCACTGCCGACAGATAAAATTGTTATGACTTAATGGCAGTATACATGTTTACCGATCACAAGCTAAAACAGCAAGCTTTTACTGTATTTCCTTTAGGTTTCATTCTTTTCTCAGTGAGAAATTACTGTACAGAAAGGGTCCATCATTTTTGGGGGCATGCAATATACAAGAGCAAAGGGAAATGATGGCTGCTATTGTTTGTCGGAGGGCACTATCTATTTTGTTGCTACTTCACCGGCAGAGGTGGTTTACCTTCTCAGAAGGAACACAGTCCACTGGGACACTGTGCGTGTTTTGCACCAAATAACTTATTAAAATTTTGTTTTGTACTGTGGGCTGCCTTAAGTGAACTGAAATATTGTTTTTCCATAAAGATAACAAAATCCATCATTTCATAAGGCTTTTGTTGTTGCACTTAGGCAGTGAATCTAATTTTTACTTGGGGCTTTTTGACCATTTCTTACAAAGCATAGTGAAACTACTATGCACTAAATCATTATTAGACCAGAAGGGGAAAAATGAATTTGTTCCACTTGCCAGGGCAACATTCCTCTTCCTGCTTATACAGCAGTGAGCTTATATGCTGTGATTATTATATTTTTTTCTTCATTTTTCATTGTCAGCAGAACTATAGCTGGGCACAGTGAATGGGGTGGCTTTATGCATACCAACAATGTCAATAGCTGTAGGTTTTTTTATTTAAATAATCTCCTCTGGACTTCCAGACATAGTTATTTTTAACTTGCTACTATTCCAACTGCCTGTTCTGGCTCAGCTCTTACTGGCCTCTAAGAACCAAGCCAGACCCTTGTCTCATCTCTGGCTTGGCTCTCCTTTAAAATTCCAAATTTTGCCCACCTTTAATCTTGATAATGACAGGAAGGAAATTTCTCAGTAAACAGGGCATGAAAAACAAAGCAGTATAAGTAATTAAAACAATGGAACCGGAAATAATGGTGCGGGCACTACAAAATGGCAGAGGTAAAGAGGATAACCCGAACGAAGAGTGTATTGATGCTGAAGTTAATGTACTTAGACTGGAAATCTCATAATACGTGGTACTGGAGCAGGAGGAATGTTTGCTGTGGTGGAAGCAGTATTGTGCCTCAGAACAGGAAAAGCAAGTCATGTGGTTCTGAAAGTGACCCAAACATGGTGAGGTAAAACTTGTTTGATTGTTTGATTGTGCAAGATGGGGTTCATCATCTGGGTACCAATAAAACTAAACAAGAACAAGAGACAGCAAACTAAACCTTTGCTGAGGTGCTGCCAATGCCATGTGCAAAGGACAAAGAAAGACGGAGAGAATTACTGAAATCCACGAGTGGCCGAGAAAGTGCTACTGTGAGCAAGGTCATGGTCTGGAAAGCGACTACAGAAATGCATGAAGAATCCAAGGAATGTGTATGGAAACGTTTGCCTAGTCAGTGAGGATGGAGAGTTACAGTAGTACATGAGACCTAGAGTATCTCTGAAATGCAATGGGTCGGGAGTATCAGACATCATTGTCAGACAGAAGGGGGACAAAGGTGCGAACAGGGTATAACGGTACTTAATTCAGTGAAGGAACAATGCAGGAAATAGTGAGTAGACAGTGATATTTTCTTATATGCTAGTAGGCCTGTGCAATAAAATGTCAAGACCAAGTTGTCGTGTATGGAGGCATGGACAAAGCAAGTACAACATAATCATAGCAAAGGAGAAGTAGGGTCTTGGATATAGTGACAAACTCAGGATGTACAGAAATGACAGAAATACACATGGTGATGAGATGGCAGTGCATCAAATGCTATTCTAACATATATGTCATTGAAATGTTACTTGAAAGAAAGACAGTAAAAAAAGAGGATCTGTTGGGGCAAAGAGCATCCCTTTGCTATATAATCACCTGTGAGATCACTGCATTGAGGAAAAGGGTTATTCACATGATGCAATGAATTCAGACAAAATGTATTCATCAAGATGCTTTGAACCAAGTGCATTGTCAAGTTCAGTGACTTATATGAACATTTTCAGAACGATCAACAAATGAAGAAAGGACAATTACAGACAAAAAAAACAGACATAATGGATGGGCAAACAGGACAAAACTATTCAAGGTTGGTCCTTAAATGTTCAGCAGCGAGTTTTAAGTGGCAGTATCTACGATCAGTAAACAGGATGACTTTAAATATTGTTGTGGATGGTAATGTTATTAGACAGTGAGGTTCCCCCAAAGGGGATGGAGACCATTCTAGATCTACTTCAAAATTGGAAGATAAGGGCTAATAGTAACTGATGTGCAACTGCCAGTGGGCAACAGTTATCAAATCACTGAATATTTCATCATCCTTAATACTGAAATGTGCTACAAAAAGTGAAATCTGGGATAAGAGGAGGACTAGATCAACTAATTAGGGAAATAAGGTAGTATACAATATGGAAGGGAAACAAAATTTGAGGAAAGTGAATGAGGTTTGGGACTGGATTAAAGAAAGAGTGAGGATGAGAATCGTATCAGAAGTATGGGAAAAGGACAAGTAATTATGGGTAAACAATGCAGTAAAGCCTGCTATCAAAGAAAGGAGTTAAGACCTAATGAAGGATGAGAAGTTAAGGACATGAAAAGTACATCACCATGTAAAGTAAAGCTCATCTGGAAGGCCAAAATAATTACAAAGCTGATAAAAATGTGAAGGACTGGAATATGGCAAGTTCAAACATTATGTATATCAACACAAATTCCAGAATTAGTTCTTCACTTCGGTACTTACTCAAGAGTAACAAGAGAGAGTACCAGAATGGGAAAGTAGAGTAGATATGGACATAAAATGATGAAAGACGGGCTGGAAGAAAAGTAATAAAGTGTCTTCAAAAAAGAACAAGGGGACTAGCAGTTTCCTATGGTCATAAAAGGAGAAACAGTGGTGTATGGGGCACTACAACCAAATGTAATAATCTTTTCTTAGTCAATTAAATGGAACTGCAGTACTAGAGCTTGTGTGATGAGGCTGCCCTGCACAAAGAAGCCAGCTAATCAAATATTTGCTAGAGTCATTTCCCTTCCAGAAAAGACTTTAGAAAAGATGCTGCTGCTGCATAGCATGATGGTGTCTCCGAATGGTAATTCTTTGCTTCATATCAGAGATCTTGCCAGTCCAACTTTATTTAATTTTATGATTGAGTCACTGCTGAGGAGTACAGGTAGAATTCTGGATGTGGTGCTCTTTGCCATCAACTACACTTGTGAAAAAACTGAAGGGCATCTTTCTGGGGCCAAAATAGTGAGCTGTAACTGAAAGCAGAAGATAGCTGCAACAGGTGAACTGTCAAAAGAAAAGTCAGTAAGCAGTGCATTCAGTGCTCAGGCCTGTTTAACACCTTTGTATTAGGAGAGACGTGACAAAAGTAGCATCATGGACAGGAGGTTAGCAACAAGAACTTTGCATAAAATGTACATGCCTATGCACTTTGAGAAGGATGCCAAAGAAAGTTTGCATTCCTGAGGGTTACTTTACAAAGAACAGAGGAGGAAGTGATCTTTTTTTTTTATTTATCCTTCATTGATTGGGCTAGTCCTACTAAGCTAGTGGTCTTTCTTATGGGGAGACCCAAGGTGATATTTATACTACAACTACTACTGGGGGAAATTTGACAAGGCACTGAGAAACTTCCCCTACCCATCAGTGTTGCAAGTGGGATCCATTTTGCATGAGCACTTCCTGTTTCCATTTCAGGCACAGAGGTGGCCCAGACATGGAGGTAGCCCAGAGAAATAGGGAGGCAAATTGAGAGAGAAGAGGTAATGGAGTGATGAGAGAAATGGAGAAAACCAATGTCGAGACCTGAGAATGAGTGCAGGATTTTGAGGAGTTGTTTCAAAGAAATCTATTTGATGGAGATGAGTCGGCAAATGACGAATGTATAATTAAAACCTTCCAATCAGAGTTGCAAGATGATTTACTTACAGAAATTGTGAAGCAGAGTGAGCCAAAAAATGAAGAAGTTTCCCGGGGGAAACATTATGGAGAAAACACTAAAGGAGGATACAGAGACAATCCTTAAAAATAGTGGTGAAAATGAAAATAAAATATATTCAGAGAAAGTAAAAAAAAGGCAAAATGGGAATAGCAGAAAAGAAAGAGGCAGAAGAAAATGAAAAATGGAAGCATGTGTAAAGATTCAAAGTAAAGAAGACAAAGAAATAGACATATGAAGTGTGGGACAATTTAATAACTCCTGTGTGTAAAAGCAAATGAGGCAATAGCATTTATTCTTATTAATATACAGACATTTTCTGACATATGTGAGACTGTTTTTTCTCAATGGAACATTTTCATGGAGAATATAAAAAAGAAACTAACACATTGAATCTTTACTTGATAAAAGCATTTAACAGAAACAAAAAAGAAAATGAATGTACAATTTCGAGCAAAGATGGAAAGACTGACTTTGAAAGGAGATTTAAAAACTTTATGAACAGAAATATTGGACATTACAAAAGTTTATGATAAAAGAGGTTTATGGACTGATGGATGGGATTGTAATTTTGTGTTAAAAATAGAATGAGAAAAAACTATACATATACCAAGCACGATAAATGTAGAGGGGGACAAGAGTGTTGTAAAATACTGGGGACAACCCAAAACATTTTATTTGTGGAAAAAATGACATTTGATAAGTAACTGTGATAAAAGAAAATGTTATATTTGTGGAGAAATGAGGCATGATTCAAAAAATGTTAACTGAAATAATAAGGAAAAAGAAAAAATTACATGAGAAAAAAATAATACAGAGGACATATGAGAAGGTTCTGAAATAAGTGATGAAGAAAACAAATTGGGAGATACTAAAAGAAAAAAAATAATTGTATAAACATAAAGGGTAAAACACAAAGAAAATTTAAAGGAATCAGTGAAAAATAAAAAAAAAGAAGGAAAATGTATGAAAAAGTGTATGTGTGTGTGTGTGTGTGTGTGTGTGTGTGTGTGTGTACAATAGTTGGGGTTGCTATTATGGTTAAGGTGTTTCACTCACAGATACAAGGTACAGTGTTTGATTCTCATTTTTGGGAGGGAAATTGTCCATCTTAGAATGGTCCATTAAGCCAGCTAATCTAGCAATAAGCTATGAAATTATGAAGACGTGAATCTAAGGAAAGGGGAAAATTAAAATTTTAGTGTGTTCTATAATTGTTAATAGTATTAAGAATATACCAAGAAAAATAGGGATTTTTAGAATGATGATGTAGATGTAATTATATTAGAAGGCACAATTTTAAACAAATGAAGAAAGATTGCAAACATAGAAACTATGGGGAGGAAAGAATTTGGAATTTGGGAAATGAGAGGTATTCTGGATCAGCCATATTCTGTAGAAATACAGTGAAGATATTATATTTAAAATTTAGTAAAAATGGGAAGACTAACCACTGTAGATTTAAAATGGAATAAAACAGCATATAGAATTATTACACTGTATGCTTATACTAATTGTAAAGAAAGGGAAAGCTTATTTCATCAGATTTTACACTATGTAGTCATAAATATGAATATTATAACAGGAGACTATTTGTGATTTAAGAGGCAATCATAAAAAAGAAATTATATAAAATGTTACCAGTTATAAGATATGGCAAGTTAAAATTTTGGGACAAAAATTCATGGACTTACAAAAGGGGAATGTTTGTTTGTGCCTTTCAGCTTTTCCCGATTAGGGGTCGCCACAGCAGAACTCCAGTCCACTAATGATGGGCAGTACATTTTTACATGCCGAGTTGCCAGCCCTGACGCACAACCTTCAATGAAGGTATGCCCATTCACGCATGTCTCCACATAGAAGATGCTCTAGCTGAAAATCGAACAGGACAACATCTTACTGTGAGGTGACAACGCTACCGCAGCACCACCACTGCAGTCAGAAATAGATTATTTTACAATATTAGAAGGTTTAATTATAGGAGGAAGAAAGGTACTTGAAACAGATTTTCTGATCTTGCAATATGGCAAGAGGTAAAGGAAAATGAGGAATACATAAAAATAGGCAAGTGAATAAAAAGGATAAACTAGAAAGCATGGAATGAAGAAGCAAAGAGATTTATAATACAATTGTGGAAAGATCATATTACTATGAGAACATCATATAACAATTGGTCTGAATGGGGTATATTTAAAGAAAAATATATTTTTATAGGTACAATATGATGTTAGAAAAGTAGAAAAAGAAAAATGTAAAATAACATATGATGATGCACTGGCAAACTCAGAACATAATGATGGAAACTGTAAGTAGTTGTAGAACACAACCACTGGAGAACTTCAAAGAAAATAATTATATGAAAAAAAATGCAATTGTTATATAAGCAAAGATACTTCTTACAAGGAAAAATAAAAGTTTCAGGTTACTTAATCAGATTAGTAAAGGAAGATAGTAGTGTAGCAAGAGAAATAAAAAAATGTAAAATGAGAAAGAAATAACTCCGGAAAAGATTATAAATATTGTAGTACAATATGAACAAGAAATATTTAAAGAAAAAAGAAGGTAGCAAAAAATAGAAAGTAAAAAAGTCAACAGAAAAAGAGAATAAAGAGGTGGAAAAGGAGTTTTTTTTTTATATGAGTGTGCTAAAGTATTAGGACAAGTTTAATATAGATTTGGATGCAAGGCCAGATGGAATAGGGCATGAAATGTATTAAAATTTAAGGGAGTGACATAAAAATGTATTTTTAAAGATTCTGAATAAATGGTTAAATGAAGGTATTATTTATAAAGAATTGTGTAGTGGAATAATTGCATTCATATGGAAGAAGGAAGATAGACAAAAAGCTAGAGACAGATAGTACTGAATGATAATAATTACAAGATCTTTACAAAAAAAAATACAGAAGAAATTTAAAACTAAAATGGAAAAATATTATGGAAGATAGTATATGTAGTTAAAGATGAAGGGTTGTCAAGAATTATTAATGATAGTTACAGAAATTGTGGATAATATTATGAATAGAAAAGAAGAAGCAAAAATCATGATAGGAGACCTTAATAAGGCATTTGATGCTCTTGGACATGCAATAATGAAAGAATACAAGTATAACTGAGAAAGTTAAGAAATCATGCATGTCAACACATAGCAATAATAAAGTAAAAAATGCTTGTAAATGGCTGGTGAAGTCAAGAGGTATGTATAAAGAGTGGTGTAAGACAGGGATACTCAATGAGGTGTACATGCTTTGCATTAGTTATGAATGTAATAGTATGTGAAATACATTACAAAATGAAGGAGGCAGGGTATAAAACTTTTGAAGGGTTAAGAATCCAAGTTCTGTTAACATATGCAAATGACATTATAATAACTGCAAAAAAAACAAAACTTGGATAAAAAAGTAATTTGCACAAATGAGTGCACAGAGGTGATATAAATAGCTTTAAATAAAGAGAAAAGTAAAACTTTAGGTGATGTAGTAAAGACAGGGGGTATATATTTTACAATGAATTAAATTTCTTGGTTAGGTATAAAATGTGGGAATAAGGGTGTAAGTAGAATTCAATAAAAAAAAATAAAATCATTTCTTTTCTGGATAACACAAATTACTATTCAGAAAAAAGGCTTATTTGATAAATGTATTACTGAAAGGAAAAATAGCACACTCAGCAAGTGTATCTATGTTGCCAACAGTAGTTGAAAGGGAATTATTGCAGATGTATTGTTTTCATTTATATGGTGTTCTAGACTAAGCCCAGTAAAAAAAAAAAGTTGTTTTGTATTTAAAAAAATAGGAAGAAGGTTTAGGGCTAATTAACACAGTGGTATATGTGGATTCATTAACATTGTAGAAAGTATTAAAGTGGATAAATGAAAAAGATGAGAGTTTAGTAGTAAAACTGTATAAATTTAAGTATAATAAATTTAGAAGGTATGGCAAAAAAAAACAGTAAAATAGAAAGTGTATAAATTAAGAAATAAAATGTTACCTAGAAAAAATTTGTGGAAAATAAAAACTGATATAGAAAAGTATGGTGTAATAATTTAATAAAACATTACTATGTGAAACCATGGGAAAACCCAACAAGTGAAAAATTAAAGCTATACAAAATAAGAAGCAAATGGTGTAATTAGAAAGTAAAATGTAAAGTTTTTGTGGAGACTGTTAATAAATACATCATCATAATAAATTACCAGTAAAAGGAAATATGCCATATATAAAGAAAAGAGAGAGAATATATTTACACTGTCAAGAAGAAGAAAAAAAACTACTGAACATGTATTTTTGAAATGTTGAAATGTAAGAGTAAAAAAAGTTATGGGGAAAACTATGTAAAGAATTTATTTTTTCTAAGCTATAACAATAACAAGTAGATAAAATAAACATGGATATAATTAAATACTGATGTTCTAGAAAGAGAAGGAAAGAATATGTTGAAAGAATAGATAAAAAGTTATTTTACATTATATGGATTACAGGAAATAAAAGAATAAATGAAACTATGTTTAATGGTAAATGGATTTTGGCAATAAAGTGAAATCAGATGGTTATGAAAAAAGGGGTTGGGTCCAACAGGGATGAAAAATTAGTATGATTTAAGGAAATTATAACTATGTGTAAATTTATTTGTAGAGTTATATATTTTTACATTTGTAAATATTTGTAAACATATATATGTGTTGTAAATAATATTTTTTTGTATATAAATAAAAGACCCTTACTCTTTTCAGTAAGTGTCGTAGGATCTTTTACATACACTTGAACTACCTTCAGATCAAGCAGATGGAGTCAGCTTTAACATCTCACCTGAAGGACAACACAAAGGACAACAGCAGCCCACTTAAGCTGCACTGGAGTGTCAGTTACCTCATTACATCTGAGTGATGCCTCTAGGTGCATCTGCAGTTAACTCCTACTGATGCCTCCAGGCATCAAATATTGCTTGTTTGTATTTGCATCAATAATTCCAAAACTATGCTATGTACAAGGTTTTAAAAGATTTAGTCTTAAAGCTTGCACAATAGCAAACTCAATTGCATTAATATTTGACCTCTGTCTAGTGCAGATAAATATACATCAGCTATTGTTTTTTTATATTAACTTATATAGATATATTTTCCCATTTTTCTAAATACCTCAACAACTGAGTAACAGAACTCCTTAGCCTCATATTAGAGCTCTCAGTTAGATGAATAAAATGCTGTTGATGGTATGTGTGTAACTTGTGTGGTTGCCGAGATATTGTAAGTTGTTTACAAAATATTACAAATGTAATAGTCACTTTGTTTACTGTGACTTATAAAATTTGGTTTAAGATGTAGAACCTAAAGAATACTACCACTATAAATATAGTGCTGAAGAGTTCGCCATTGATACTACTTTCATAATCCTTATGGTTCCACAGATAAGAACATCTGTTTGAAATGTGAGGGCATAATTTGATTCTGTGAAAAGGCTTAAGCTCCGCCCATTTGAAGTTACAGTGCAAACTTCCTGAGCTCCACTGGAGTGAATGGCTTAATGATTTACATGGTGTGAGAATAGAATGCTCTGCCTTTTACACCAAATGTAATTGTGCTACTTTTGCCACTGACACTGATTTGGGGGATGTAATCACACCATAGCTGAATATTACACAACATAAAATGGTGCAGAACAAAGAAAGTGGATTTTAGAAATCATCCTGTCATTGCACAGGGAAAGGGATGGGACTTTGTAATGCTTTGGAGACCAAATAGATAATGGAGATACTAGGCTTTAAAGTATACAGTGCAAGGCTGCAAAAAGCATACAGCAATACTGTGGGATAATAAAAAAATAAAGCATAAATACATTAGAAGACAGAAGAGAAAAGGGGTGTGAGGCAAACCAAATTGTCCAGGGACAATTATGGGGTCTGAGGAGATAAAGGAAAGATAGGCTGGAAGAAAGAAAAATAAGACAGCTTGAAGAAGGTCATTCCAAATTACACTTAGGCCTATGCATAATGAAAAGAGATTTCAACCCTGAAATAATTTAAGATAGTGCAAGTTAGAGCAACGTAAAGCTTTTTGTTATGGAACAAGTAAAGAGAGGGAAGCAGTACATGTGAGGCAACTGCACGGAGCTAGCTACAGCAGGATAAGTGAACTCAAAGATAACGGTTCTTCCACTGGTGTTTTTATATTACAGAACTAAGGACACCACCTTGGAAGTTGTAACCCTGTTTCTCAGACAAAAAAAAAAAAAAAAAAAGAATCAAATCCAAAACATCTCATGGTCTAGAGTTAAAATGATTAGGAGCTGGAAGAGGGCTTCTGGCTCCCAATGGTTAAAGACATTCTCCCTGCAAATCCACATAGAGTTCAATCCAAAATAGATAAAGTAAACAAAGTTATAAATTCCTTCTTTGCTGGAGAAATTTCAGATAAAAGTCTCCCACAGTTCAGCATGCTGTCTGGGCCTCATGGGAATGCATAAAATGTAGAAATACTCAAAACCTGTAGCAATGTTTCCTATGAGAATATGTTTAATGGGGATAAAACTTGGTTTGTATTTTTTTCTAGGTTTCTCCAGAAATCCCCATCACACCCATAGAGTTGTGAAAGAAACTGCAGTCAGAGCAATGCAAAAATCAAGGCATTAACTGAATGTTGCATAAGGGAAACTGCTCTAAAAGAGTAGTAGTTGTGGAGAATAACCACTACAGAACTTCAAAGAATGGTTAAATCTGATGAGATATGTGGTCCTTGGAGGGATTTCTGTTGAAAAAAAGTTTCCATCACATACTTAATATTTCAGACAGCTGTAACACTCGCTAAGCAAAGGCATATGTTTTGATGTTAAGATGTGCCTTGTAGCTCCTCTTCTTACACTTATGTAACCGGTTACCAATTTGGTTCAAGGACCTATGAGAATTCCAAGTGCTGAAAACATTAAAAAATATAAATATCTTCCTGTTCTGTTTTTGAACATTTGTATACTTTATTGACCTAGTCAGACATGACAATGCAAATAAACCCTGAGAATTGCTCCATTATCTCTTTGGCATGAGGATGCAGGAGCTGTTATGGATCTGTAGCAATCTCAGTACACCAAGATGACCTTTCTTAACTACTGAGGCAGAATATTGCTATTGCTTATTTTTTTTTTATGTACATACTGTCTTATACTGCTTGGAGAGACTGTAAGCACAGATACTACAACCCTATACTAGCTGGTTAACCCAAAAGTAACCTTCTGCTCCTGCTAGTGTATACTGTGGTTATTCGCACAGGAGTAATTCTCTCATTTACAGCCTCAATTTGACATACCTTCTGTTCACACTATGTGCACTACACGTCTTATGTAACTGACTTGTACTATCCCAATCCAGGGCTTTGTTTGATGTGCATGCTGACACTAATAAGAACCAATAGAGTGAGAGAGAGAGGCATTTTAATAATGTATGTTATTTACTGTCATGCCTAACATAGTTATCCTATTCCTTTGTAATAAATAGGGCAGGATTTTCTGTAGAGAACGTACACTCCCACTAGAACTAACAAGTTCCATGGTAATTTTCTTTATACTGTCTGTAGCATATAAATAGTGACCTTTCCTTTACTGAAACATAAAACTAATAAAATTCAGTATTTAGTATCTCTTAAGGCAGGCTTTTCTACTAATTACACCCACACCTGGTTAACCCCCTGCTTTGAAACTTTTTCTTCTAACCCCCATATAATTACTATGACGCTAATATTGCACATTCTGCTATTTGTTACCTTGCTCTTTCTCCTAACAGTTTTTCTAGTGACATTACAATTTTACTCTTTCTACCACATACGACTTCTTACCTTGCTCACATTTAAGTCTATAGATAGTTTTTTTCTCCCCTTCCTTACTACTTTGCCATTTCAGCTGGTGCAGCCCGCTTTGCTTGGGCTCAATCCTTCCCCCTACCCTACCTCCAAATCCCACCCACGTCCACTATCCCTAGTTTTATAACTATACAGAACCCTCCTTTTCCTGTGCATAACTCCTCCTCTTCCTTTTCAAGCAACCTGTCATTCTGCTACCCCTCACCTGTAACCAACAGCCACAGCTCAAATTATACTATCCACATCTACACCCTTGAGGCTATAACTATCTAGTTATACCTCTCTTTCACAGCACTCCTCAACTTCCATCTCAAGGTTTACATCTACTACCGTCTCCTATTATACTCCTTTCTCTTTAGCATTTTTTTCTCGTTTACATATCTTATATCTCTACGTGTGTCCTCTTTCTTCTCCTTTCAGTCCTGTGTCTGCTTCACATTCACATCATATATTCTACATACCTATTCAAATTCCTGTCCAATTCTTTTTATTGCTTTTTATTTTTTACTTCTTTTTATTCTATTTTCCTCTATAAGATAATTATATATACATATAGCATCTATCTCCATCATCGCCAAGACTCCTGTTTCTAATGCACACCAAATATACTCCTCATCTTTCTATCTGGATATTTATTCCTACTATTATACTTTACATACTATATGATACCTACTCACATTTATTTCTCAATCCCCCACCCTTACTCATAATGCCTATGTCACTTGCTAGCGGTTCATTTTTAGTATTGCTTCTAGTTTATTTGGCTTACCTCCCCTATCTCATTAAAATTCTTAACCCTTCTCCCAACCCATATATGGAAAAATTTAAATGTAATACTAACATACCTAAACTCACTAGTGTATGCATACTGTAACAACTTAGTATGTGGCATTCTCCTCCCAAACCCAGGTCCCAACTGCCTCATTTCTCCACCCGCTCCCTCTTTTACTGTAATGTCTACTAAAAATCTAAAATTTGTATCCATGAATATTCAAAGTATAGTAAACAAAGTCTGTGAATTCCATTCCTGGATCACTCATTACTCCCCAGACATTATTATTCTTACAGAAACTTGGCTCAAACCACTTATAAAAGACTCTGAATTTCTCCCCCCGGCTATACCATCATCCACTTTGACAGATTAAATAAAAAAGGTGGTGGTGTAGTAATCATGTTCTCTAACCACATCTTTGTCTCTCCTTCTATTTGTCTACCTAAATTCCTCTCTGCTGAGATCCTTGTCTCTCACTATAAATTAAATGAGCACAAAACACTATGTATATTTGCCTTACATATTCCCCAGGAAATAAAATCCCTATTCTGGAAGAAATCCTACACTGGGTTTCTAGTTCCATTTCTCATTAAGTAATAACTCTTGGTGATATCAATATTAAATGGCAAACCTTCACATCAGACTACCCTTCCTCTAGTATCGATCTATTTGGTTTGAAACAACTCAACTTCCCATACTCACTTCAACAAAGCTAATGGTCTCAAATCCAAACCTTTATGACTCTCCAAACCCTCCCAGACTCCCTCAATGATCACCATCCCACCTATTTTCAGAAACTAGCAACTGGCCATATCAAATAGCATCTTTATAGAGACTGCTACAATGTCTCCTTCACCCAATCACCCTTGCTATCCCCTTCGAGTAGGCAACTAACATACATGACATAGCTTGGAGAAAGCAACAAAAATACAAATCTCAAGCTCACCTACAGACCTACAAACAACTTCAAAACATGACAAAAACAAGTTACTGCAGATAAAAAATATTACTTCAACCCAGAAGATAAACAAAAATACAACCTCCCCGCAAAATTGTGGTTCACTATCAAGAAAATATTATACCTGGAACCCCAAATACCAGTACTCCTTGTCCAGACATCTCACCCTTAGAAACTGCTTCTAAATTTAACTCCCACTTTATAGACTCAATAGCCACCCTCACCCAAATCTCCCTACAGAATCCTGCCACCCCTGACAAACTTCAAAGCTCTAAAAATATCATTTTCAATTTAAAATCTGTCTCTACTTCCTATATAAAAAATATATTACACAAACTTGAGCCCTGCTCACCCCTCTATAGACAATCTCCCCTATGAATATCTAAAGACTGCTGCCCCCACAATTGCCTACCCAAGCTCTATCTTGATCAGTCAATCCATTTGTGATTCATCTCCCTGGAAAAAATTACATCATTCCTCTTCATAAATGGGGAAACTTCACTGAAATAAACTTGAGACCAATTGCATTCTTGCCCTCTCTTTCCAAGATCTTACAAAAATGTATTTAAAAACAACTTTTACAATACTTACTCCAAGAAAATCTATTAACCTTTACTAAACACAGCTTTTGTCCAGATCACAGTACAACTGCCCCTTGTTGCCATTTTAGACCATGTCATCAAACCCACAGCATTTACTTTCTTCGCTCTTTAGATCTCTCCAAAGCTTTCAATACAGTCTCACATACCAAACTGCTCTCGAAAGTGTCTACTTTAGGCTGTTCCAGTACAACAGTCACTTGGCTCTCTAGCTGCCTATCTAACCAGCTACAATCAGTTAAATGGCTCTGTGCTTACTCATCTTTTCTCCAAGTTAATACAGGTGTCCCACAAGCCTCCGTACTTGGCCTTCTCCTTTTTAACATATTTATAAATGCTCTACATACATCCTCTCAACAAGCTACACTTAAGCAACATGAATATGACTCTACTGTAATTTGTTAATCTAATAGCCCTTCCCAATTGCAATCTATCACTCAGCAGCCATTTAACTCCATTGAAAACTGTCTCGGTGACTATCAGCTATTCCTAAATCCAAATAAAAGAAAACTGCTCTTATTTCTCCCCAAATCCCAAACACAAGACACCTTCAAAATATCCTCTCTCAACAACACTGAAACTGAAGTTGTACCTCACACAAAGTTACTTGGTGTCATAACAGATCAACTAAAATTTGATCTTTATATTCAGAGATGCATAAAAACAACACAAAAACTGGGCATGCTCTACAGATCAAAATGATTTCTTACCATCTCAAGAGTTACATTAGCAAATACATACCTCATTTCTTCACTACTATATGCTTCACCCATTTTCACCAACATTCAGATCTCCCCAAGATCAAAACTTGAGCTTTGCTATAACAAAAGTAGCTTGATTTGCAGCCAGTCATACAATTCCCACCACTGTTCTGCCATCAGATATTTAAGCTGGCTTGAGTTACCTCATTACCTCAAGTTCACCCAACTCCTCCTTGCTCAAAAAATGGTATGCATATCCTCATCCTACCCAGCAACCAGCAGCATTCTTAACCATTACCTCCCTTAATTTCCCTCTTTGGTGATCTGAGAAACACCTCGAAATCGATAAACCAAAAAAATCTATTGGTCACTGCCTATATTCCTACTCAGTAGCCACAGTCTGGAACAGTACTCCTACAGATATTAGAGCATTCATGTAGTCACATATTCAAACAATCTCTAAAGAGATTTCTCCTCAGCTTCTAGCTTTGTACATGTCTTATACCAGGCTGACTCTACCAGTTACTCCTCCTTTGTCTTCCTTTCTCTCCCTTATTTTTCCCTTGTTCTTTTTCCCCTTTCCTCCCTTCTCTTATTAGCCAAAGCACCAGTTATTTCTCCATCACCCTACTTTAACTCCATTTCCTAATCTCCTCCAACTGCAAAATCTTTTTCTTAGTCGTTTGCCCACATTTAAAATGCTTAACATATTTACTATTGGTTTGCACTAGTGTTCAGTATCCTATGATTGTTTAATATTCACTGTATGAGTTTCTGATCTGACTCTATTTATGATTATTCTGCTACTTGTTACTGCACTTCATGTGATAATATGTAGTTTATTAATTGAACTATGTATGTTGGAGATTTTTCTGCCCAGGCCTTGACTGAATACAAGATTCATGCCCAGTCAGACTTTCCCGTTACACAAATGCCACACCTCTGATGGTCACTGTCCCATCATGGGCCTCCTTTCAGAAGAGAGGCTAACGTTGAATTAAGCACTCATCAAAATGCAACAGATACGAGTTTAATGGAACAGAAGCAACATACGTGTAATTAATCTACATTCCTTGCCTTGTCTGCACCTTTCCATTCTCTTTTACTGCTTGTTCTTACAAAGAGGGGAGGCTACTATGTGCATTCAAACCCTTCCTTTTTCTGTAAAGATGACGAGACAGCGACAGTTAGTATATAGACCTAGAGCACTTAAACTTATGTTAATATTTCAGCTGCAGATATAAAAAGTTCATAAGAAAATATTTCACTTTTAGATTACATTAAATTATCACAGTATACTTAAGCTCATGAAATAAAATTAATGTTAGGCAGTCCCAAGACACAGAGAAAACCCCTTAATGTGCCCAAGATGGCGTGCTGCAATATGTAGCATATGATCCTGGACAGCTGCATGATGCACGAGTGGTGAGCATCTTAGTCATGAGGTTGTTTGTGTGTGTAAATGTTCATGCACCTCCCAAGAGCACTGATCATGAAGCTGGTAAGGCTGCCAAAAGGAGGTGAGAAGTAGTGTTCACTCCCCAGCATCACTATGATGCTTCACCCAGCATCCTTGCACACCTCATCTGCACTAGGCAGGGGGTGGGTTAAGCAAGGGGGAGGCTAAGATAGCTCCATCAGACCTGGTGAATGAGGACAGGAGCTGGTGGAAGCTGAAAGTTATGGGGAGAGAAAGATAGGGCATGCTGATGGCACAGTATCTGTCCATGTTATCAATAGTGTAGTTTCATCAACAGGCCAAGGTGGTGAGCAAGGCAAGAGGGTTAAATGACTCCTGGCATGCTTGCTACTTACTAAGGGAAAGTTGTCTTTTGTTTGAAGTGTTGTAGAAATTCCCAAAGAAACTGCAGCAGTTTTAGTGAAGTTATGTGGGACACACCAATGCAAATCAAGGAAGTAAAGGCAATGCTGGCAATTCAGTTCATTGCAATCTATACCGTGTGGAGAAATAAAAAGCAGTAAAGCAGTGTATACAAGGAAAAAAAGAGCTCCCATAGTGGAACCTTTCCAATCTCCCACTGTGCTACCATGGTTTCAATTAGAAACGAACTAGTCAAGTGGGGCAGCAAGGCAACGGTGCCCAAAGGGGAGGATATTTTATACCTTATGTAAAATAGTTCCGTCCTTTATGGAGCTTTTCACTGTGGGTCTCAACTGAAAAGGGGTTTGTTTTTGCTGACCCAATCTGAATATTCTGGTAAACAAATAAATAATAAATATTTATTAAAGTTGGTGTAGAATATGCAACTGTTGCTGAAGAAAGTATTTTACATCCAAAATGTAAAAGAATATGCAACTGTTGCTGAAGAAAGTATTTTACATCCAAAATGTAAAAGTTATGCAAGTATTTACTAACACATTACCTCAAAACAAACAAATACTGTCTCGTGCGCGCACACACACACACGTAGCGGAACAGACGAACAGAATTGTGAACACACATGCACACACAAGTTTTACATACTGATCGCTTGTTTCTCCTGGATTGATGGTGTAGCTGTTGGGAAACAGACAAGCATACAACTTCACAGTAGCTATGGCAGTTGTGAAATCTGAGTTAATCTCTCTCGTCAGCCAGACCAGCTTCTAGTAACTGCTGCTGCCCTCATTACTGGTAGGACTGCCATTTTTCCACTTGAAACTGTGGCTTTAAAAATATGGAATTTGACTAAAACATGCAAGGAAAAAATAAAGTTAACTTTTTAGCTGTCTTTTGCTTACACTTTTTTCCTCTGGTTCGTTTTTTTTTTTTTTTTGGGGGGGGGGGGTCAAGCAACCACAGTTTCAAAGTAAAACAGAACCAGAGTGGAAAAATGCTAGAGAATGCACTTTTTCTACTACAGTTTATTTTTTTTTTTTTATAAACCATTGGTAGAGTAGAACATAACTGGCAGCTGGATTTTTTTTAGTCACAGATTATGGATTTCTCTCATGAATAGGCTACCCCCCCACACACACATACGATCTCCGTGTTCAGGAATTCTCTGTCAAGTGACCAATCAGCTTTCTGTGTGTATCAAGTCCATCTTCTAAAAACACACAATATTTTGTAAGTTTTTGGACTATGAGATTAAAGTATATAAAAAGGTCATGAGAAAGAAAGGCTGCCAATATACATAGAAAACAAAGAGGTAGGACAGGATATGATGCAATCCTTATGTCACAACAAGGTAAAAACATCAAATCTCTGCCAGCAAGTCAACTTGTTTTTGTGTTGAACAACCCACATAATAGATGTCTCCATATTTTCCCAGACATTGTATTAACAGAGTGAAGACAAATAATTCAGAGAAATTATGCCAACACTGCTCTACTATGTTAGTAAATATGTTTCATTAAGATCAACCATCTCCAGACCACCTTCTGTTCCAGTGCCCAACATATTCTGTTTGAAATACAATTATTAATGCGTCTTTCAAGACAAGGTCATTATCTGATGAACTGCTGTAATTAGCAGATGTCATTAGCATTTTAATAGTGTAAGGGGTAAAGCCATTGGACTAAAGGCATTCACCCAAAAATTCAAGGCATTAATTCAGCTTCTTGCTCACTTGCCATTTCATATTTAAGGCTGCAGTCCCCTCCTCTGCTCTTTCACAGGTGTATTTAGTGAACATTGTGGAAAAATCTGCATTTGTGTTTCTATATAGTAAATAAGTAAATGGAGAAGCAATGTAAATTGTAGTAGTTTATCTCCCTTACAGTTTTTACATCGAGGAAAATATCAGTGTGAAAGAATGAAAACATTAAACAGATTTGCACAGGCAGCTTATCAAATTATTTTTACTGTGGGAAGAAAGACTCAAGGAAGAAGTACTTTAACTAAAAATTAAGCTAACAAACAGTAACAAAAACTGATGCCTACAGAAAACTGAAGTCTACCTCCATTTTCCTAATATACATATACACCTATAATAATGGATAGCAATACATTTTAATGTGACAGCATTTCTTTCTTTAAATGTTTTGCTAGAAATTAGACCCAGAGAACAAAGTAACTATGTACTCTAATATTCTGTGATCAAGAGGGAGAAGAAAGCAAGCAACTGCTGGAAAGAAAGTAGGAACTGCAGAAAAATGGCAGGGAAAGCTTCAAGAGAAAAGGCAGATAAAATGATGAAACCCAAAATGAACTCCTACTGGAGGATAATACAGTAAATCCCCCACAGAGAGGGATAAAGTCAGGAAAAATACTTGTTTTTTGTTTCGCCAGCCTGATGGCACAGAGGCATAGTACTGATCTTTTAAGCTGGTGACCCAAGTTTAACAACAGACTCCTATCTTGGGCCAGAGGGCAGGAGGTAAAGCCAACGCCTATGTGACCTCTGGTGGAGACCATGAATCTTGCAGGGCATCCCAGGTTAACACAAGGGGGCAGCGATGACATCCTGATGTCACTGCATTAACCATCTCCTCAGAAAACAACACTGACTGGCTGTCTGACACAAAAATGATGGCTCGTAAGCTGCATGCTTCTTGCTCCACATCAGATGCTTCACTTCCTAGAACTAATTGACATCTACTTCCCAGAGAGTCAGGGAGACCATTAGTGGAGGGTCATGTCTGGGGTACCCAGCAAGGTGTCGGTGTGGGATCCTGGGATGGGTGAGCATGGAAGCCAATAAGAACAGCCAGAGGCTGTGCAGCAAGAGAAAGAGATTAAAAAATCATACATGTATGCAAGTATGTGTGTGTGTGTATCAATATATGTATATGGATCACATTCACATTGCCGAAAGTACAGTTCTCCGAGCCACACCTTGCCAAGACCATAACTCCTAATTTACACTTCTCCAAAATGGCACTTTGCCAAAACGGAAAAGATTAGCTAATTTTCTCTAATTTTTGCAGGGGGGGGGGCAAGCCCCCCCTGCACCCCACACACTCCCTGCTAATTATATATACTAACTCAGAGATTGCACTACAGTGACAACAGTATTTGTTCATACATACTGCAGTGCAATTGCAAAGTGCCAGTTTGGAGAAGTGTAAATTCGGACTTATGGTCTAGGCAAAACGTACCTCGGAGAACTGAACTTTCAGCAGTGTGAATGGGAACTATATATATACATATATATATATATATATATATATATATATATATATATATATATACACATGTATATATATGTATATATGTGTATATGTGTATATATATATATATATATATATATATATATATATATATATATATATATATGTGTGTGTGTGTGTGTGTGTGTATATATATATATATATATATATATATATATATATATCTATGTATATATATATCTATATATAGACACACACACACACACGCATTAAGAAGGTATTCTGAGAAAAAGACCGCAAGTAAACATTTGAGAAGAGAAAGAATGGAGATTAAACTAATGCAGAAAGTGCAACAGACATCACAAGATCTGAATGGCAACTGATATTCACATGGATATCTTGGGGAACCAGAGGGTATAGATGTAGTATTCTAAGTCAGCCTTTAAACAAGCATCCAAGACTGGTAAGTGGCCATTTTTATCTACAGAAGTACTGTCTTACACCCAGATGGTTGTCTTCCTTTCTAATTAGGGAGAGTTGCCAGTATTAATCAGGATCACAGTAACTGCTAAGTGGTCTTTTCATCTAATGAACTGCACTGCATTCAGAAAAAACCTCATTCAGTTACTAAAAGAAGCACTGAACAAGAACTTGATGATTGCTAGATGGCAGTTCCCTCTGTCAAACTGCAATCAGTTACACTAGTAATGTCCTCTTCCTCTGTGCAATAAGTAACAGTTGGTAGCCTTGATAGCTAAAGCAGTCTCTTCATCTGTAAAACTACATTCCATTCCCTCTTATTTGATATCAGAAAATGCCGGGGGTCTGCACATACACACACACACACACACACACACACACACACACACACACACACACACACACACACACAAAAGTTTCAATAACTGCTAGCTGTCCTTTTCATCTGCTAAACTTAGTGACATTTTAAGTGAGGATTTCCTAGGTGGAATCTAAGTCCAGAAAAGAAAAGTCAGTGATTGCAATTTCACAATCCATTTCTACTGCAAGACTGCACATCTCCAGGAAATTGGAGACGCCCTGTTCATCTTAGGCCATGAAACCAGGAATTGAAAATAATTAAGCAGTGGTGGGGGGTGTAGGAGTATGGAGGACTTGTCCCCTACAAAAAACGGTGTCTTTGTTGTTTCAGGATTATGGTCATAATCCTTTTTCTTCATTAGGGCACTCAATATTTTGTTGCTGGGTTTCCTTTCTGAATATGCTATATTCGGTTTAGTACACGAGTTAGGTCTTCTGCACTCTTCAGTCAAGAATATTTGGAAGCACTGGCCAAGGTACAACTGTCAGGGCAAGGATTTATACTTGCACAGACAAAAGGCTGCCAATTCAATGGTTCAGGCACAGTTTTTTTCTTTTTCTTTTCTTTGGGTTGTGTGAACTTGCCAAGCCCTATTCAATTTGTGTTTTTCTTCCAAATATTTCCCAGATAATGCAGTATATGCAATTAGCACACTTCCTTCTAAGCTGCGCAAGGAATCTGATCTTGCTGCAGTTGTCTACAGAGTTTAACCCCTGATCCTGAGTGCTTGTAAGTGCAGGTTGTCCTTTCAGACACAGTAAGCCTCATAGAAACGTTTTTATCTAAGGCGAGGAGTACCACAACACTTTCTGCGTCCTACGCTGTTTGAAAATCCTAAAGGGCAAGCAGACCGTCCAAACTCTCCTTTAGTGAGCATTTCTACTCAATCATGCTCAAACACCTTAAGATTTAGGGATGCTTGGTTCTACTTTTCTGCTTGGTTTCTACTTTTTGTGATGGTGAGTAAAAGAGTGTATTCAAACAGCATTTGCAGGACCTACTAGATAAAGCAGGGCAACATGAATTGGTGTTGATAATGGCTGACTTGAATGCACATATTGGGGATGACAGAACAGGATATGAGAACCACCTGGGTCCACATGAGTGAGGCTACAGGAATATAGAAGGAGAAGCCATTTTAGACTTCAGTCTGGCAAAAGGCTTGATAGTAAACAACATATGGTTCAGGAAAGAGACAGTCACAAGATCATATACAAGAGTTCCTCCTAGTAAGGAAAAGGGACTGAGGTAGAATCCATGATTTCAAAGTCATCCCCAGTGAAACAGTCATCCCACAGCATAAACCACTGGTTGCCACAATCAGTTGCAAGCAGTGGTCAGATAAGGCTCTAATGTCAACAGAGACCAAGCTGAAGACCTGGAAGTTGACTGGAGGGAAAGTACAACAGTTCAAGGAATTACTCAGGGCTGTAGCACCCCAAGAAGAGGAGGAAATAGGTAAAGTTGAAGAAGAATGGCAGTCTTAAAACAGCATGTGTGAGGACTACAGAACAGATATGTGGTCAAGCCAGGTGTGGAACTAAAGTATATAAGGAAAGTTGGTGGTGGAATTCAGAAGTCCAGGAAATGATCAAAAGAATGGAGTACTGGTAAAAATGGAAGAGAGAAAAGACGGACCGGGCAAGGAAGGATTACTGGTTGGCTAACAAAGAAAGTAAGAAAAGAACTGTAATACCAAAGAATAGGGCATTGCAGGCACTCTAGCAGCTTCTGTAAAGTGACTCAGTAGGTGGTACAAAAAAACTATTTCAAGCCGCAAGGCAAAGATAAAGAAGATAGTCAGACTCCTTCCATAATGGATGATAGCAACAACCTGCTCACCAGTCCACAGGACATCAAAGGCAGGTTGGAAGGAGTAATTCCAGCAGCTTCTGAATAAAGAACACCCCACAGAAGCTGTACTGCCCCAGAAACAGCCTACGATGAGAGAAGAGGAGCCCACCCTAGAAGAAGTAAGAACAGCACTAAGGAAAATGAAGTCAGGGAAAGCAGCAGGCTCAGATGAGGTTACAGCAGATATGATAAATGTTCACTGAGATAGGGGAGAAATGGCTCCTGAGGATACTCATAGCAGTGTGGACAGAAAGGCATATCCCAGATGACTGGAAAATACGCATACTAGTGCCAGTGTACAAGAAGAAAGGGGAAATCCACAACTGTGGGCAGTATAGAGGTATCAAACTCCCATCACATTGCATGAAAGTTCTGCAGAGGGTGATGGATAAACAGATACACACAGTAGAAGAACATAAGATGGAAGATGAGCAGTTTGGATTCAGATAGGGGTGCAGCACAACTAACCCTATGTTTGCAGTGAGACAGACAGCTGAGAAGAAGCTAGAGATCAGGACAGTCTCCAAATGGGTATTCCTAGACTTGGAGAAAGCATATGACAAGGTTCCAAGAAAACTGATCTGGGCAGTATTGCGGTGGTTCGAAGTCCCAGAAACATTAGTAGAATTAGTGCAGGCTATGTACAAGGACCCAACGACTCAAGTATGAACAGCTTTCAGCTTTACAGAGGGGTTCCCAGTGGAAGTGGATGTACACCAAGGTTCATCTCTGAGCCCACTGCTGTTCATTCTGGTGATTGGCTACAAACAGGTTGGAGGGGCATTTAAACAAAATTACTGTATGCAAATGATGTGGCATTACAGGCAGACTCTGTGCAAGAACTTCAGCAAAGGATAGGGGAATGGAATGTAAAACTGAAGGCACATGGGATGAAACTAAGCACAGATAAGACAGTGGTAATGGCAGAAAATTGGGAAAATCAGAAGAAACTGAGAAATGACATAGAACTGAAGACAGTGGAATAGGTAAACAGCTTCAAGTATCTGGGAGTGGTAGTTAAGGAGAAGGGAAGTCTGAATGAAGAGGTCAAAGCTAGAATCAGAAGGGCTGCAACTAACTGGCACAGAGTCTCAGGTGCAGTCTATGACAGAAGAATGGCAAATAAGCTGAAAAGTAAGGTGTACAACACAGTGGTGTGACCAGTACTACTGTATGGTACAGAAACCTAGGAAGTAAAGGCAAAGGAGATGAAGAAACTAGAGGTGATGGAAATTAACTGCCTGAGAAGGGTGGTAGGATGCATGATGTGGGACAGGCAAAAATATGAGGGCATAACAGCAGAAGCCAAAGTAGCTCTAATTACAGAAAAGATCAAAGAGAACAGATTAAGGTGGTTCAGACACATGCAGAAAAGTAGAAGACAATCTGGTGAAGAAGATTTGGGACAGACAGGAGACAGGAAGAAGGTAAGAGGAAACTAGAAAATCCAGCAAAGATGTAGATGAATTGTGTGAAAGAAGATCTGTGACAGTGAGAAATGAGTACTGAAGACAGGTGTTTGGCACTGAATCGAGAGAGATGGACACAGTTAATACAATACCCATACCACATGTAGAAAACGGGAAAAAAGAGGGCTGCTGATGACTCTCACATACCTTAGGATTTGGGGATGCTTGGTTCTACTTTTCATACAGTGACTGCAGGCACCAGCTTTTCATGAACATGCAGCTAGCTCCAGAGACAGTCTCCCACATAAACTGGCTGCACCTTTATGGACACTAATGTAACAACCCAACTGCTACCCCCACTCCCCAGTCCTGTAATCCACTTTCTTGTACTATTCCCCTCTTCTCAAGTTCTGCACATGCCTGTTGCTCACTTTACTCTGTTATTTTTGTTTAGTCTTCTTCACTGCCTGTGTGTAGTTTAGAAAATGTATGATATAATAAATATAAGATTAATACATCATGTGGTAATTAATGCATAGTTGTACTTGTCACCTTCCTGTACTCAAGTGGGGGAGAAGAAGGTGGTTACCGATTGCAGTCTGTAAGGGGACATAATTAGTGGGTGCTGATTAAACAGGAGTGCAGTATTGGCACTGATTTATGAAGCCACAGAGAGCTTGCAACATCATGATTGAACACCAGTAATGCATTTACACCCTAACTTAGTGCTGAATCAATTGTTTGGGAATTCGCTCAGTGCACCAGATTTGCTATCTACAGTTATCTCCAAGCACGACACAGGATTCCCATCTCTACTGTTTTTCATATTTTCTTTGAACCTCAACCCAAGACATACGTGACAGTCACAAGATATGAAGCAATTGTGTTAACATGAAGGAAACTCTGCAAAATCCACACAAGTGTCACTCATAGCTGACCCTTACTTGCCCCATGCTTTCTTCTACTGGTCTCAAACATTCTGAAGCCATTCCTTGTATGGATGACACCTCCTGCTTAAAAGAATTTTTAAAAAACCTGTATGACAAAACTTTGAAAAGCCTGACATCTAAGAATTGAGACAATCACTAAGCAATTCATGCACCTTGTAGGATGCAAATTAAATGAAAAGAGCAGGTCCTGCTTACTTTGGATTTTTGCCACGGCAAATCTGAAGCATGACAAACTTTTAATGATATATGCAAAGTGTGTAAAATGTTAGCAATTATAGTTCCATTTAATGTGCTTATGCAAACTCCAGTAACACAGAAAAAAAGATTAAGAACAATGTTTACATTTCAAAGCAGGCACTGGATAAGAAATTGTTCATGGAAATTTAAAAATAAAAAATAGGATAATGTGATGATAAAAGAAAAGAAGAAAGCTCTAAGCTTGACCAATCCACTTTTATTTAACAAGAAGTAACAGTGAAAAATATCACTCAGTTTCATGATTTTATCCTATAAACCCCTGTCTGACCAGCCTATCACTCTTTGAAAAAATAGGTAAATTCCAAGGGTGGGTCTTGGCAAGATGTAAACAGACAGACTGCCCAATTGTGTTGTATTTTATGATTATATGATACAACGTTGGCTCTTGGCATTTGGAGTGCCAATATTTCAACAGGGAGCCTATTTTACATCCAAGAAGTGTACATTTTTTGGTTGTAGCTGGTTTCACTTTTGTTACTTTAAAATATAGGACAACCTAATATTCAAAACAGAGGAAAGAGCCAGCATCATAGCTAGGGGCAGGGTTAAGGGGGCAACTGCCGTGAGTACAAAATGTTATGGGGTACGAATGGCCATCCCATTCATTACCTCATTCGCTCTTTAGTGTAATACCAACTTTTGCATTTGCAGTTAAACCAGAGTGCTCTACATATATATATATATATATATCTACATGCAATCTAGACTGTCTAACAACTGCTTGCTACATTGTAGCAAGCAGCTTGCTACAAGTAGAAAAAAATCTTTTTCATTTTAAAGTCAAGCCTGAGCGCTCTAGTGCTCTATGTGAGGTACAAACTGTAGCAAATGCTTACTACATTTGTAGCCAGCAGTCTGCTATAGTTTATGTTTCTATTTTTGTTTGTATTAAATGTGAGGAGCGAAAGTTTGAAGGATAGGGCACAGAGATTAAACCTGATTTGGCTCCTGCATTTCAGGAGCCCCCTAGTACCAGGCAGCAGATTTTTTTTTTGGATTTTCTATTGAAGAGTTGGAACAACATGCATCTTTCTACCCAGTTGGTGTGCCAATATAAAGAGGAAGTGTACCGGGTTACCAAGTCAGAACAAAGAATTGACCTTTTTTTTCATGTGAAGAGCTGAGGGGGTGGGGTATATATACTGCCCTTTCAGAGTATGTTGCTATTTCTATAAAAGACAGTGAGAAATAAAAGGATATAAGTGGAGGAGCAAGAGTAGGCTAGAACCCTAGAGGTTATGGCATGTTGTGGGAGTATGTCAAACTGAAAGGTTTAACAGTTGTGCTTTTATTAATAAAGGGGTTCTCCATTCAAGTTACTGTTGAAAGAAATGCAAGTTTGTCTCTAGGGCTGATGAAATATATACCTCATACCTATTGTAAAGGTTGATACATATCCCATTAATGCTACCTTAACATAACTCTTTAGAAGGTTAAATACAAGGTGGTTTGCCTGTTAATGCAGAAACAATTTGGTAGCTTCCTGTCTTTTTTTTTTTTTTTTTTAAATAAGACTTGTCTGCACAGGTACAAGCAGATTTCCTAAGCAAAGGTGGGAGGGAGGCTGGTATAACGGTTAAGGTGTTTACCTTACAGATGCAAGGTGCAGGGTTTGATTCTCACACAGGGAAGTTGGCTGGGCTCAAAATGGCCTACAAGGGCAGTTAGCCTAGTACTAATGTATGAACCTATGGCAGATAAATACAGTGGAGGTCAGTGGCTGATAGCTGTGGGATGGGAAAGGATAAAAGTTGAAGTACTGCAATAATCAAAGATGCACACTGTTAAATCATAGGAACTGGAATAAAGTACTAAGACTCAAGGAGGACAAGTTGATTAGAATGAAAAATCAGCCAAATAAAGGGTGATTATTCCATTCAAGCAAATGAAATAGACTTCAACAGAACAGAGAATTATTCCTGGAAAAACAAATTTTTGAAAAAGTGCCTTATGTATACCCCCCCCCCCCAATAACTTTCCGAAATATCAAATAGCACATGTAGCTCAGCTATAACAGAAGTCATAAAGAGTTATGGCAGGGTCACTCAAAGCAAAAGCAGAAACAGATATTTAACAAGATGCTACATAATGCAGAAATTAGGCAGAGGGAATATAAAAATTAGGTTAACAATTACTCGTGAGAGTTGGTGGCACTGAAAACTACATGGAGGAAGCTGAGGAAACAAAATTTGGG